>NC_051388.1:49247919-49277919 GCF_015228065.2 Penaeus monodon | reverse complement strand
CTTTAAAACGTAATGTTCAAAGCCGCATTTATGAAACATCAACGGAATCTTGTTGGGATGGTTTTCTCAGACAGGGGGATGTCTTTCAGTCTTTCTTAGTCTTAGTCACGTTTGTGATAACTGATGATTTTTCAATAATTTATATATTTACGCTTTCCCTACCCATGCTTAAGTATATGAAAAAATCAGGTATCATGCTTTTTTTTTATTTTTATTATTTTTTATTATCATTAGTAACGCAAATATCAATTTAAGAGGTAGATTCATTTAAGAAATATTTTCTAATCTGGAAATCTAAACCTTTTTAATAACATCTGTACTGATGTCATAGTAAGAGAAGAGTATCATTAAATCTATAGAGAGAAGAAAACTAGAAGCCTATGGTGCACTTGAAATTAGAAGAACATTGTAGCCAGTATTTGACCTGTTGATGGACACTGATAAAAATCAGATAAGCTTCGTCTCATAATTAGTGTTCTCTCAGTATGACACACAAAGCGTGACCTTCAAACGTAATATTCAGACATACAGTTATGTAACATCTGAGGGAGAAGTCAGTCACTAGCAGATCAAGGCAGTCTTGTTGGGATGATATTTCCTTACGTCATCAGGTGGGCGGAGTTTTATTTCTGAAATATTGTATAAATAGACGTATTTTCTCTGTAGTCTTCAGTCTCATCCCAGTCTCTTTCTACCAACATGGCATTTAAGGCATGTACTATCTATATGAAATATTCAGGAAGTTTATTGGTTCATTTCTTGACTTATGAATGTCACTAAAGATACTAAAAGCTTCACCTCATAAATTATATTAATAATGCAGGTATTTGCACTGGCCGTTCTTGTGACCGTCGCCGTCGCCCGTCCAGATAGCCCGCCTAGATATGCCTACTCTGCTCCCACACCTTCCTACGCACCCGCCAAGTACGACTTCAACTACGCCGTAAACGACCCACCATCTGGCAACGACTTCGGACATGAGGAAGCCCGTGATGGAGACAACACACAGGGATCCTACTACGTCCTTCTTCCCGATGGTCGTCTGCAGAGGGTAACCTACAATGTGAACGGAGACTCCGGCTACGTGGCTGATGTCACCTACGAGGGAGAAGCTCGGTACCCCACCCCAAAGGCCTCCTATGGTCCTCCTCAGCCTTCCTACAAGCCGCCCACTCCCTCATATGCTTAAAAAAACTGTGCTAAGGATATTTATTGAACTCGGGTCTTTGTAAATACTAGATATTAAACTGGCAATCTCCATCTTTATTAATTTTAAATTCGATGCATGGTATCTATGATTTAGAAAAAAAACCCGTTCTGATTATTAAAAGAATATATTCCTTCTCAGCTTAGTTGTGCTAAGAATTCTAATTATTGTGGGAAAATTTCCAGTCTGTCGATGGCTAACTGTAATACAGTCTTAAGATTCTTGTTATGAAATAGGCATGTGTTTTTTTATGCGACCATCTTTGTTTTACGAAATTTGCGTTTTTATCTTGTGCTACGGAGGACCTATACTAGATTGTTATTACTGATAAAAAATTAGCTTTTTAAGCATACTTTCACGTGAGAGAAATATATCAAGGTATTAGGTAATAGAGCAGATTTACATATTTCAGGGAATTTCGCTGAATCTCCATATAATATATATATATATATATATATATATATATATATGTGTGTGTGTATGTGTGTGTGTGTGTGTGTGTGTGTGTGTGTGTGTGTGTGCGTGTGTTGTGTGTGTGTGGTGTATGTGTTTGTGTATGTGTATGTTCATATATATATATACACATATATATGAAAATGTATGATATATACATATATATACACAGACTCCACATACACATACATACCTAGAAAGATACATCCATATCTATTCCTCTCTCTCTTTTTTTCTTTCTCTTTATATATTTATTTATATTCATGTATCACATTAATCATATTATATAAATAAACTTCCTTCTTACATTAAAAAAATATATTCCTCTATTTAAGTAAAACCATGAAAGTATTAATTTGTAATTCTTTCTTGAACAGTATTATTCACTGAGTATCAGTTATCGGAAAAAAAATACTTCTCATGAATACCTTTCAAATCATCTTTTACACATATAATTGTGTGTTTCAAGCAACAGTTTTTCTTTTATTGAATGTACTTTTTGATCTTGATAGCCATGAAAAAATAGCTTCGTAAGCATAGTTTAATGGAAAGTTTCTTTTGACGATGTTGTGATCTCTATTACCTTGTTTATTTATTCAGGATAATTAATGTATGTTGTATGAGGATGTCTGCGGTATTTTTTTTTTAGGGGTAGAAAAAGAAAGAGATAGATAGGCACATAAACAGAGTGAAGCATTTCCGTGCTCGTGGAATGCACTGGGTTCCTCGAATCGCGCCATTTCTCTGAGATTCGGGCCATTTGCATACAAAGTTCAAACGGAAAAAGTGCTAAAATTATCATGGCCCTTTGAGTTGATTATGTGGCTTTATTAGTGTGGTATTCACGAAACGAGATATTCGTTAAAAGAGCATGATTTAATTCTAAAATGGGAGTTAGTTTCGTTTCTATCAAATACGTTATAGCAAAGGCTACTTGAGAACGAGACATCATGAGCCAATGGAGCTCAGTATGGTACAGCAGTCTGTTCCCTTACTGTTTGACTGCGTGCAGATAATGCTTGAGCTGGCATAATTGCAAATTTAAGCATCTCATTGTAAGGAATCGATACTGAAATAGAATTTTTGCTGGATCTATATGGAATATATATATATATATATATATGTGTATAGATAGATAGATAGATAGATATATGTGTAGATAGATATAGATATAGATGTATATATATATATGTATATCATATACACACATCTATATCTATATCTATCTACACACACACAGACACACACATGTGTATATATTCATATACATACATATACAGTATATACAGTATGTATATAAACACACTATATTATATGATTAAATGTCCTTTGTTATGTAAAGAAAATCAATTCTCTGCATATCTCTAGTACACTAAAAAGAGTGTAAGTATGCATTTGTAATTCTTTCTCGATCAGTAAACTTCAGACTGATACCAGTATCAGTATGATGAAGCTGATGCAGACATTACACTACAGATTTTTACAGTTTGACACAGACGCGATAATATTCATTCGTATCAGTTACTAAAAAAACATGCATAACTCATGAATATTTTAAAAACGAACTTTCACACATAAGTAATGTGAACATCTTCATACCGGTAATATCACTGAAGGGGAAAACTCGCTCACCAAATCAAGGTTATCTTGTTGGGATGATATTTCTTGACGTCACGATCTGGGCGGGGTTTTTCTTGGACACTTGTATAAAAGAAAAAGATCTGTGCGTCTTCGTCAGTCTCATTCCTCGCAGTCTCTAACAGAATGGCATTCAAGGCATGTATATCGGTCATTCCTAAAGTGCAATTGTTTAAGATTTGTCTATTTTCTAACCATAAAACATTGGTCATAAAAACATTTCTAACAATTCAAATGTACTGCAGGTATTAGCACTGGCCACCCTTGTGGTAGCCATCGTCGCCTTCCTGATAGCCCACCTACATATGGCTACTCTGCTCCCACACCCTCTTATGCACCTGCCAAGTACGACTTCAACTACGCCGTCAACGACCCTCCATCTGGCAACGACTTCGGACATGAGGAAGCTCGTGATGGAGACAACACACAGGGATCCTACTATGTCCTTCTTCCCGACGGTCGCCTCCAGAGGGTCACCTACAACGTGAACGGCGATCCGGTTACTGGCTGATGTCACCTACGAGGGAGAAGCTCGGTACCCCACCCAAAGGCATCCTACGGCCCTCCCCAGCCTTCCTACAAGCCGCCCACCCCATCCTATGCTTAAGATATAGCATCTCAGATAGCTCTTGAAGTCGGGTCTCTTGTAAATATATATTAAAGTAGCATACTTCATCTTACGTAGTTTTATATCACCTCCATAAATCAAACTTCTCTTAATCTCAGTGATGATGATAGAGGATGATTAAAATAATCCATTCCATTTTCATTACATACTATATATACAAACATATGCGAACATAAACACACACATGTGGGTCTGAATATTACGTATGAAGGTCATATGGTTTATCATTATCCATCATACACACATGCATATATACATGCATACATACATATATATAAATACATACATACATATATATATATATATATATTGTGTGTGTATTATGTTATGTTGTGTGTGTTTATGTAGAGTTTTAATTTTCTACACGTGATTTGATGGTTTAACTTCTATTTTTTGCATTTTATTTTATTTATTATTTTATTTATTTTTTAAATTATCATTTTTTACTTAACGACACTTAATAAGTTAATGCCAAGCGTTTACTTTTGTCTTTCCTCTTTGAAAATGACAGACACTCGCATAACATACATATAGTATATATGACGAGAACTCGCTAATCTATCAGTGTAGCTCATGTCTGTTATGAAAATGAACGTGCTTCAATTCATGTCAGAATTAGCATAAGTGCATTGTGCGAGGAATGGAAGTGGGTATTAATGCACCAGATTATGGGATCACTTCTGGCTGACTAATTATCCTTAGTTACTAGTTACGTATGTGCACCAAACACACTCACACACACACACACACACACACACACACACACACACACACACACACACACACATAAAGAGCGTGCATACGTATTCATATTGAAGCACATATGTATTTATAGATATAGATGGAGTCATGCGTTTCAAATTGGAGTTACATTCCATTTGTAGGTTTTGTCTTATCCTCTGCAAAGTCTGGGCAGCACTGACTGCGGAACACTAAACTGATTCTACTATAATAGCCAAGAAAAAATGTATCTTGAGTACGGGCGTAACTAGGCATTTGTGGGCTTTGGTTCACTGAAATTAACTGATAAAAAAAAAAAAACTATTGATTTTCGCATGTGTTGAAAACACAAGATTATAAAGAGATAACCAAAAATAGTGCGTAACTTGTTGATATTTATTACCATTATAGTTTACAGGGTTCTTCAAAGTACGGGTCGCGAGCCAGTACCGGGTCGCAAGCTAATGTTTAGTGAGTCGCCACACTATAATAATAATAATAGCAATAATAATGATAATAAAAAATAACACACACACATATATGAACTGATACGGGGTTGAGAGAGAGGCTTAATAGAATAGACATACTCTATCGCGTAAATAGCATACAAAATCAAAATGGTTGGTGACGATAAAAATTAAAGACTCTGGATTAAGAGCATCCATCTTTTCTGTCAAAAGATTATACAGTCATCTGTCAGGTATTGTTTGTAGCAGAATCGTTGAAAATTGCATAAGTAATTCTCTATATTTATCTTACATTTTGTCATATTGTCCCTTACCTTCGCTACGCCAATGGTCTTCAGAAAAAAAAATTGGTCTGATACAAATATCGATCAATCGTATATTAAGAAAAATGACATTTTGTTACTTCAACTCATAAATGATACTAACAACTGAAATATACTACAGGTATCTGCACTGGCCGCCCTTGTGGTCGTCCAGATAACCCGCTTACAGATGGCTACTCTGCCCCCACACCCTCTCACGCACCCGCCAAGTACGACTTCAACTACGCCGTAAACGATCCACCATATGGCAACGACTTCGGACATCAGGAAACCCGTGATGGTGATAACACACAGGGATCCTACTACGTCCTTCTTCCCGACGGTCGTCTGCAGATGGTGACCCACAATGTGAACGGAGACTCCGGTTACGTGGCTGATGTCACCTACGAGGGAGAGGCTCAGTACCCTACCCCAAAGGCCTCCTATGGACCTCCTCAGCCTTCCTACAAGCCACCTACACCTTCCTATGCTTAAGGGATAGTACCAAGAATATTTATTGAACTCGTGTTTTTGTAAATACTAGATATTAAACCAGCAATCTTCATCTTTATTAGTTTTACATCCGATATACTATATTTTAGAAAACTTTTGTGTCCCAGAAATCGGAATAATAAAAGAGCATATTCCTTCTTAGCTTACATAAGTTGAAAACTCTAATTATTGAGGTAAATGTCCTAGTACAGTGTCTGACGACTGACTGAATTAGAGAAAAAGGAAAATTTCAAGCAACGATAGCGATCGCCTTTGGTTTGCTGAATTTCCTTGTATAGAGGCTATATATGGAAATAAATTGAAGGAATTTCGCAATCAGTGCTGGCCATAGTTAACTTCTTATGGCAAAACCCAAAGAAATAAAGCACAAATACATTCATAAATGTATAAACATACTTGTATATACATACATGTATGCGTATGCATGTACGTATCTATGTATATATAGTTATATACATTCGGATGCATTCGTATGTATATATGTATATGCATATATATATGTACATATATGTTCATGTGTATGTCTGTGCGTGTGTTTGTGTATAAACACACATTTATACATGCACACACACACACACACACACACACACACACACACACACACACACACATATACGCAGTATTCATACGTATGTATATATGTATGTGCACACACACACACACACATGAATATACATACATACATATATATATATATATATATATATATATATATACATATCATATACATATACATACGTATGCATGTATATATATGTAAACATATGTATATGTGTGTACATGTATACATACGTATTATGTGCATGTATGTATCTATATCTGTATATATAGATATAGATATACATACATGCACATAATACGTATGTATACATGTGCACACATATATATGCATATGTTCACACACACACACACACACACACACACACACACACACACACACTACACACACACTATATATATATATATATATATATATATATATATATATATATACATATACACATACACACGCGTATGTGTATATACATACGTGTATATATATGTATGCAAACACAAACACACACACATATATATGTATGTGTGTGTGTGTGTTTGTATACGTATTTATACACACACAAGTGCATACACACACACACACACACACACACACACACACACACATATATATATATATATGTATATATATATATATATATATATATATATATATATATATATATTATGTGTGTGTGTGTGTGTGTGTGTGTGTGTGTATGTGTGTGTGTGTTTGTGTGTGTGTATGTGTGTGTACACATACGTAGACACACACGCACACAGACACACACACACACATATATACACATATATTCAGACACATGCACATACATATGTCTATATGTGTGCTATATATACATATACAATAATATATATATATATATATATATATATATATGTATATATATATATATATATATATTTACATTCATATACTCTTATATATATACATATATATTTAAACAACAAGTATTTGCAAATCTGTTCCTATGATCAGTATGTTGCTGGAAGTCTAGATAGAAACCTCTATAATAACATCTGTATCGTGAAGTATAGTTAAATATCTATATCAAAAGGGAAATTTGAAGTCTGTGGTGGTTAGTATTTTCTAGGTTTGGCACGCTCATAAAAGCATGACCTTCAAACGTAAAATTCAGACATGCAGCTATGTAACATCATATGAGGGGAAAACTCGGTCACTTGCGGATCAAGGCATTCTTGTTGGGATGATATTTCTTGACGTCATCAGATGGGCGGAGTTTTATTTCTGAAATCTGGTATAAATGGTAGCACTCTCTCTGCCGCCGTCAGTCTCATCGCAGTCTCTCTCCACTAACATGGCATTTAAGGCATGTGCTATTGTACATTTCTTGATTTCTGAATGTTACCAAACATACCCATTTCTTCACCTCATAAATGATACTAATGATTGAAATATACTTCAGGTATTTGCACTGGCCGCCCTTGTGGTCGTCGCTATCGCTCGTCCAGATAGCCCGCCTACATATGGCTACTCCCCTCCCACACCCTCTTACGCACCCGCCAAGTACGACTTCAACTACGCTGTCAATGATCCACCATCTGGCAACGACTTCGGACATCAGGAAGCCCGTGATGGAGACAACACACAGGGATCCTACTACGTCCTTCTTCCCGACGGTCGTCTGCAGAGGGTGACCTACAATGTGAACGGAGATTCCGGTTACGTGGCTGATGTCACCTACGAGGGAGAGGCTCAGTACCCCACCCCAAAGGCCTCCTATGGTCCTCCTCAGCCATCCTACAAGCCACCCACTCCTTCCTATGCTTAAGAAACAGAACTAAGGATATTTATTGAACGCGTGGTTTTATAAGTACTAGATATTAAAATAGCAATCTTTATCTTTAATAGTTTTTTATCCGATATATCGTCTCAGTTATAATTTAGAAAGTGTTTTGAATATTAAAAGTAAGCATTCCTCCTTAGCTTGTTTTGAAAAAAATCTTATTAGAGAAATGTATTAGTGTATCGATGGCGACTGACTGAAATACAGTCTTCAGCATTTTGTTATGAAAAAGGAATCTGTATGTGATTTTTTGCTATGGAGGACCTATACTAGATTGTTTTCACTGATGAAAAAAGAGCTTCGTAAGCACAAATTCACAGAGCTTCTTTTTTACAGTATAGTAGTCTTTATGGCATAACTTTATTCGGAATAAATTATGTAATATATATTAGGATGTAGTGGGATTTTTTCATATTTATACATACACACACACACACACACACATAGAGAGAGAGAGAGAGAGAGAGAGAGAGAGAGAGAGAGAGAGAGAGAGAGAGAGAGAGAGAGAGAGAGAGAGAGAGAAGAGAGAAGAGAGAGAAGGAATTGTGAAGCATAACCTGTGTGTGTGGTGTTAAAGGATTGTTTGGATGGCGCCCCGTTTTTTTATATGGAAGCAGTGGTTCTCTGCCAATCTAATAGGGTTGGATCATTTACAAATACAAAGTTTATACGGAGAAAGTGTTATCACCATATGTCTTTTACAGTATGAGTTGATTTTGTGGCATTAGTGAGATGATCTTCACGCCATATGTGGAGAAAAGAGCTTCGTAAGCATATAACTTCTTATTTCAAAACGACATAGCAAAAACTACTTTAGTCTGAGTGTTGGCTACGATACATTAGAAGAACGTCAACCTAATGCAGCAATCTCTGTTCCGCCAATGTTTGATTGCCCATAATTCAAGTTACCTAATGTTTTAATCATACGCGCATAATTCAATAGATTTATACATGGATGCCTTGTTAAGACATTTGAAGTAGAAATCATATATTTTGAAGCAGAATTTGGTTCTACTTCATTTCATATGGCTATATATATATATATATATATATATATATATATATATATATATATATATATATATATATATATATATATATATATATATATATATGTGTATATATATATATATATATATATATATATATATATATATATATATATATATATATATATGCGTGTGTGTGATGAATCCGAATCTAAATGAAAATATCTGTTACTCACTGCAATGTACTAAGGTAGTGTTAAATTCATTTTTCTTCAATTAGAAGTTTAGTATCCATCATTGTTGCTGTTATTTCTCTGGCTATGACTACAATCGTGATCATGATTATAATCACGACAACTTATGAGAATCTACATACCGTATCCCACACATCTTGCGAAGCTATTACCTGAAATTTATAACGTTGAATATGCATATTGGTATTTTCTCAAACTTGGTACAACACTGAATCATAAAACACTTTATCAATAATGCGTCTTTTCTTATACATATCACTACAGTTTAGCGTGTACAGATACTTTGTTACATATGAATGTAGGTGGCCAATCCATTATGATTCGTTTGTAATTAGTTTTTAATCTTAATGTCCATTTCATTGTCTTAACCATACTGCGGTTCTTAAACTTCTAACAAATACGCCTCCTCTAGCTGCTGGGACATAAGACAAATGACTGAAACCTCTTGAATTAAAGGGAATTCTTTGTTATGCAACAAATATATTGACAACACTAGCTAAGATAATTTTAAATGCCAGCAGAAGGGGCTCGTGTTCACTATAAGGAACTCCAGAAAAAGAGGGGAGACCATCGTTCCAATAGTTGATGGTCTTCATAATACTTTTGCACCATTGTGTCATTTACTAATACTTTCTTCAATAAGTCGAATTCTCAAAAGTTGTGGTTCTTTTATTAATAACCACGATTCTTTTATTATTGTCAACATGTACATGGCTTTAAAACGTAGTGTTCAAAGCCACATTTATGTAACATCAACGGAATCTTGTTGGGATGGTTTTCTCAGACGTCATTACATGGGGGATGTCTTTCAGTCTTTCTTAGTCTTAGAGTCACGTTTGTGATAACTGATAATTTTGAAATAATTTACATATTTACGTTTTCCCTACCCATGCTTAAGTATATGAAAAAAATCAGGTATCATGTTTTTTTTATCATTGGTACGCAAATATCAATTTAAGAGGTAGATTTATATAAGAAATATTTTCTAATCTGGAAATCTAGACTTACACCTTTTTAATAACATCTGTACTGATGTCATAGTAAGAGAAGAGTATCATTAAATCTATAGAGAGAAGAAAACTTGAGGCCTATGGTGCACTTGAAATTGGAAGAACATTGTAGCCAGTACTTGACCTGTTGATGGACAGTGATAAAAATCAGATAAGCTTCGTCTCATAATTAGTGTTTTCTCAGTATGACACACAAAGCGTGACCTTCAAACGTAAAATTCAGACATACAGTTATGTAACATCTGAGGGAGAAGTCAGTCACAAGCAGATCAAGGCAGTCTTGTTGGGATGATATTTCCTTACGTCATCAGGTGGGCGGAGTTTTATTTCTGAAATATTATATAAATAGACGTATTTTCTCTGTAGTCTTCAGTCTCATCGCAGTCTCTTTCTACCAACATGACATTCAAGGCATGTACTATCTATATGAAATATTCAGGAAGTTTATTGGTTCATTTCATGACTTCTGAATGTTACTAAAGATACTAAAAGCTTCATCTCATAAATTATATTAATAATGCAGGTATTTGCACTGGCCGCGCTTGTGACCGTCGCCGTCGCCCGTCCAGATAGCCCTCCTAGATATGCCTACTCTGCTCCCACACCTTCCTACGCACCCGCCAAGTACGACTTCAACTACGCCGTAAACGACCCACCATCTGGCAACGACTTCGGACATGAGGAAGCCCGTGATGGAGACAACACACAGGGATCCTACTACGTCCTTCTTCCCGACGGTCGTCTGCAGAGGGTAACCTACAATGTGAACGGAGATTCCGGCTACGTGGCTGATGTCACCTACGAGGGAGAAGCTCGGTACCCCACCCCAAAGGCCTCCTATGGTCCTCCTCAGCCTTCCTACAAGCCGCCCACTCCCTCATATGCTTAAAAAAACTATGCTGAGGATATTTATTGAACTCGGGTCTTTGTAAATACTAGATATTAAACCAGCAATCTCCATCTTTATTAATTTTAAATCCGATGCATGGTATCTATGATTTAGAAAAAAAAAAAAAAAAACCGTTCTGATTATTAAAAGAATATACTCCTTCTCAGCTTAGTTGTGTTAAGAATTCTAATTATTGTGGGAAAATTTCCAGTCTGTCAATGGCTACCTGTAATACAGTCTTAAGATTCTTGTTATGAAAAAGGCATCTGCGTTTTTTTTATGCGACCATCTTTGTTTTACGAAATTTGCGTTTTTAGCTTGTGCTACGGAGGACCTATTATTATTATGATTATTATTACTGATAAAAAATTAGCTTTTTAAGCATATTTTCACGTGAGAGAAATAGGTATTCGGTAATAGAGCAGATTTACATATTTCAGGGAATTTCGCTGAATCTCCATATAATATATATATATATATATATATATATATATATATATATATATATATATATATGTGTGTGTGTGTGTGTGTGTGTGTGTGTGTGTGTGTGTGTGTGTGTGTGTGTGTTTGTGTATGTGTATGTTCATATATATATAACATATATATGAAAATATATGTATATATACATATGTATACACAGACTCCATGTACATACATACCTAGAAAGATACATCTATATCTATTCCTCTCTCTCTTTTTTTCTTTTTCTTTATATATTTCTTTATATTCATGTATGTATCATATTAATCATATATAAATAAACTTCCGTCTTTACATTTAAAAAATTCTATTCTTCTATTTAAGTAAAACCATGAAAGTACTAATTTGTAATTCTTTCTTGAACAGTATTATTCACTGAGTATCAGTTATCGGAAAAAAATTACTTCTCATGAATACCTTTCAAATCATCTTTTATACATATAATTGTGTGTTTCAAGAAACAGTTTTTCTTTTATTGAGTGTACTTTTTGATCTTGATAGCCATGAAAAAATAGCTTCGAAGCATAGTTTAATGGAAAGTTTCTTTTGACGATGTTGTGATCTCTATTACCTTGTTTATTTATTCAGGATAAATAATTTATGGTGTATGAGGATGTCCGCGGTATTTTTTTTAGGGGTAGAAAAAGAAAGAGATAGACACATAAATAGAGTGAAGCATTTCCTTGCTTGTGGAATGCACTGGGTTCCTCGAATCGCGCCATTTCTCTGAGATTCGGGCCATTTGCATACAAAGTTCATATGGAAAAAGTGCTAAAATTATCATGGCCCTTTGAGTTGATTATGTGGCTTTATTAGTGTGGTATTCACGAAACGAGATATTCGTTAAAAGAGCATGATTTAATTCTAAAATGGGAGTTAGTTTCGTTTCTATCAAATACGTTATAGCAAAGGCTACTTGAGAACGAGACATCATGAGCCAATGGAGCTCAGTATGGTACAGCAGTCTGTTCCCTTACTGTTTGACTGCGTGCAGATAATGCTTGAGCTGGCATAATTGCAAATTTAAGCATCTCATTGTAAGGAATCGATACTGAAATAGAATTTTTGCTGGATCTATATGGAATATATATATATATATATATATGTATAGATAGATAGATAGATAGATAGTGTAGTAGATATGATATATTTATATATATATATATATATATATATATATATATATCATATACACACATCTATATCTATATCTATCTACACACACACAGACACACACATGTGTATATATTCATATACATACATATACAGTATATACAGTATGTATATACACACACTATATTATATGATTAAATGTCTTTTGTTATGTAAAGAAAATCAATTCTCTGCATATCTCTAGTACACTAAAAAGAGTGTAAGTATGCATTTGTAATTCTTTCTCGATCAGTAAACTTCAGACTGATACCAGTATCAGTATGATGAAGCTGATGCAGACATTACACTACAGATTTTTACAGTTTGACACAGACGCGATAATATTCATTCGTATCAGTTACTAAAAAAACATGCATAACTCATGAATATTTTAAAAACGAACTTTCACACATAAGTAATGTGAACATCTTCATACCGGTAATATCACTGAAGGGGAAAACTCGCTCACCAAATCAAGGTTATCTTGTTGGGATGATATTTCTTGACGTCACGATCTGGGCGGGGTTTTTCTTGGACACTTGTATAAAAGAAAAAGATCTGTGCGTCTTCGTCAGTCTCATTCCTCGCAGTCTCTAACAGAATGGCATTCAAGGCATGTATATCGGTCATTCCTAAAGTGCAGTTGTTTAAGATTTGTCTATTTTCTAACCATAAAACATTGGTCATAAAAACATTTCTAACAATTCAAATGTACTGCAGGTATTAGCACTGGCCACCCTTGTGGTAGCCATCGTCGCCCTTCCTGATAGCCCACCTACATATGGCTACTCTGCTCCCACACCCTCTTATGCACCTGCCAAGTACGACTTCAACTACGCCGTCAACGACCCACCATCTGGCAACGACTTCGGACATGAGGAAGCTCGTGATGGAGACAACACACAGGGATCCTACTATGTCCTTCTTCCCGACGGTCGCCTCCAGAGGGTCACCTACAACGTGAACGGCGACTCCGGTTACTTGGCTGATGTCACCTACGAGGGAGAAGCTCGGTACCCCACCCCAAAGGCATCCTACGGCCCTCCCCAGCCTTCCTACAAGCCGCCCACCCCATCCTATGCTTAAGATATAGCATCTCAGATAGCTCTTGAAGTCGGGTCTTTGTAAATATTATATATTAAAGTAGCATACTTCATCTTACGTAGTTTTATATCACCTCCATAAATCAAACTTCTCTTAATCTCAGTGATGATGATAGAGGATGATTAAAATAATCCATTCCATTTTCATTACATACTATATATACAAACATATGCGAACATAAACACACACATGTGGGTCTGAATATTACGTATGAAGGTCATATGGTTTATCATTATCCATCATACACACATGCATATATACATGCATACATACATATATATAAATACATACATATATATATATATATATATGTGTGTGTGTATGTGTGTGTTTACGTAGAGTTTTAATTTTCTACACGTGATTTGATGGTTTAACTTCTATTTTTTGCATTTTATCTTTATTTATTGATTTTATTTATTTATTAATTAATTCATTTTTTACTAACGACACTTAATAAGCTAATGCCAAGCGTCTACTTTTTGTCTTTCCTCTTTGTAAATGACAGACACTCGCATAAACATACATATAGTCAGATATGACGAAACTCGCCTAATCTATCAGTGTAGCTCATGTCTGTTATGAAAAATGAACGTGTCTTCAATTCATGTTCAGAATTATGCATAAGTGCATTGTGCGAGGAATGGAAGTGGGTATTGTAAATGCACCAGATTATGGGATCACTTCTGGCTGACTAATTATCCTTTAGTTACTAGTTACGTATGTGACACACACACACACACTCACACACACACACACACACACACACACACACACACACACACACACACACACACATAAAGAGCGAAAGATGTGCATACGTATTCATATTGAAGCACATATGTATTTATAGATATAGATGGAGTCATGCGTTTCAAATTGGAGTTACATTCCATTTGTAGGTTTTGTCTTATCCTCTGCAAAGTCTGGGCAGCACTGACTGCGGAACACTAAACTAATTCTACTATAATAGCCAAGAAAAATGTATCTAGTCGGGCGACTAGGCATTGTGGGCTTGTCCGAAATAACTGATAAAAAAAAAAACTATGATTTTCGCAGTGTTGAAACACATATAAGAGATACAAAAGTGCGTATGTGAATTTACAATTAGTTCTTCAAGTAGCGCGACCAGTACGGTGCAAGCTATGTTGTGATTGCCCACTAATAAAAATAGCAAAATATGATATAAATACACACCACTATATGAAGATACGGTAGAGAGCTAAGAGTACCTATCGGTAATACATCAATGTGTGACATAATAAATTATAAACATTTAAATAAAACAGATTGACAAAACAAGTATCTCATATTATTTCATTTTGTCTATTGCCTACCTCGCACCCAGTCTCAGAAAAAATTGGTATCAATCGTCATGTAATTAAGAAAAATCTTGTTATTCACAAAATTACTAACGAATACTACGTTTGCATGCGCCCTGTGTGTCCAAAACCTTACAATGTACTGCCCACCCAGCACGCCAATACGACTACTACGCTAAACGATCCACATAGACGATCGACATGAGGAACCCGTGTGGAACACCGATCAGCTTTCGACGGTGTGCAGGTGACCACAGAACGAACTCGTCGTGTGATGTCACTAGAGGGAGAGTCAGTACCCCCCAGGCCTATGCCTCCTTCCACAACCACACTTCTATGCTTGGATACAGAAATTTATGAACTGGTTGTAAAATACTAGATATTACCAGCATCTTTAATCTTATTAGGTTTAACAAAATTCCGTAACTTTATATTTAGAAAGCTTTTGGTCTTAGAATACGGAATACAGAGCATAGTCCCTTAGCTACATAAGTTTAAACTCTAATATGAGGTAAATAGTCCTAGTACAGTTCATACGATGACTGAATAGAGAAAAACAAAATTCAAGCAACGATAGGATCGCTTGGGTTTGATGAATCCTGTTGATCCTAATGGCTGCAGAGGAAGTATAATGTGGCTGATATAGGAAATAAAATTGGAAAGAATTCGCATCAGTTCTGTCAAAGTTAAATTCTTGATGGACAAACCCATGAAATAAGCAAAATACATTCATATGTATAAACTACTTTGTATATTCATCATGTATGCGTATGCATGTACAGAATAAATGTTATATAGTATATACAATTCGGATGCATTCGTATTATTAAAATAATTGTATAACCATATAATGATATACATATATTTCATGGTATCTGTGCGTGTGTTTGTGTATAACACCACATGTTACTACTGCACCCACACACCACACACCACACCGACACAACACACCAACACACCAAACATCCACCATATGCACAGTATTCGACGAGTAATATGTAGTGACACACGACCACACACATCCAGGTCTCACAGATATACCACTAATTGATAGGATATCTTATGTATGTCACCTACAGATGAGCATCATTACCACCATATGCCTATACATATCATACTTATGCATATCTATATGTAAACCATATGTATATTTGTACATGATCGTAGTTTTTGTCATGTAGTATTATATCTTAATCTTTATTAGTATAATACATGCCATATACGTATGTACATGTTGCAAACATATTATGATATGTTCAACACACACAACAACACACAAGCAACCTACTACACACACACACACACACACACACATATTATAATATTCATAATTGAATGATAATAGATATAAAGGATAATTCACACATACATCGCGTTATGTGATATCATACGTGATCTTGTATGCAAACAATAACAATCAGAAATAAATTAGGTTTGATGTGTGGCATACGTTATTTATGCACAACCAAGGCAATAAGCACAAATACACCATCACAACACGAAACAACAAACACACCAACACACATACACTATATATATATTATATACATATATATATATATGTATGATATATTGTTGTGTTCTGTGTTGTCGTGTGGTGTGTGTTGTGTTTTTGTTGTATGTGTTACACCATACTAGACACACACGCACACACACACACACACACAACACATATATACTATGTATATTAGCACACACACACACATACATATAATCTAATATTGCTATATATAATATATAAATATATATATATGCATACTATATATATGATTATATATTAAATATATATTAATTAACTATTCATATACTACTGTATATGTATATATACATAGATATAGTATTAAACAACAAGTATATTGCAAATTGTTCCTATGATCAAGTAGTCTGGAAGTCTATATAGAAACCTTCTATAATAACATCAGTATCGTTAAGCATACGTTAAATATCTATATCAAAAAGAAAAATTTGAAGTTGTGTGTGGTTAGTTTTTCGTAGTTTTGCACGCTCATACAAAACAGACCTCAAACGTACAATTCAGACATCACTATTAACACAATATAAAACTCGTCACTTGCGATCAAGGCATTCTTGTTGGATGATTTTCTTGACGTATTCAGATGTGCGGAGTTTTATTTTGAATCTGGTATAAAAGTATATCTCTCGTCGCCATTCAGTCTCAATCGCACGTCTCTATCCACAGAACATGCATTACAAGCATGTGCTATTGTACATTTCTTGATTTCTGAATGTTACCAATACATACCCATTTCTTACCTCATAAATGTAATTACTACATGATGAAATATACATTCAGTATTTGCATCTGTCCTGCTGTTGTGGTCGTACCTCTATCGCTCGTCCGATAGCCCGCCTAAATATGCTACTCCCCAAAGAACCCTCTTACGCACTCGCCAAGTACGTACTTCAAGTTACGCTGCAAGATCACCATTGCAACGAATTCGGACATCAGGTAAGCCTATGATGGAAACACGTCACGGGATCCTATACGTCTTTTGCCGGACGGTCGTCTTGCGAGGGTGACTACAATGTGACGGAGATTCGGTTACGTTGGCTGATGTCACCTAGAGGAGAGGCTCAGTACCCCGACGCCTCAAGGCCTCTATGCGTCTCCTCAGCACATCTACAGCCACCCATTTACATTCCTATGCTTCGAAACAGCAAACATAAGGATATTTTTGAACGCGTGGTTATAAAGTACTAGATATTGAAAATAGCATCTTTATCTTTCATAGGGTTGTTGATCCGATATGTATCGCTCAGTTAGATTTAGAAAGTGTTCTGACTACCTTAAAAGTAAGCATTCACTACCTTCAGATCCTTGACTTTGGACAAAAATCCGTATGAGAAACATCTAGGGATCGATGGCGCTGACTCTCGAAATACAGTCTTCAGCATTTGTTATGGAAAAGGAATCCGTATGTGATTTCTCAGTGGAGGCCTAACAGAAGTTGGTTCTCAGCATCTAACAAAGCCACATTCGTAAGCACAAATCACAGATATCTTACCTTTTTAAGTATAGTATCTTAAATGGCATAACTTTATTTCGATAAATTATGTATATGTTAGTTAGGATTGTGGAATTTTTCAATATTAAAATACAGCACACCACTACGACAACAACATAGAGAAGAGAGAGCATGACTGAGAAACAGTAGCATGATGAGAGAGACGAGTGAGAGGAGCAAGAGAGAGAAGAAAGAGCGAGAGAGCAAAGATACATGTGTGTGTGGTGTTTAAAGGATGTGTTTGGATGGGCCCCGTTTTTATATGGAACATGGTCTCTGCCAATCTAATAGGGTTGGATCATTTACAAAAAACAAAAAAAGTTATGAAACGGAGGAAAGTGTTACACATATGTCTTAAGTATGAGTTGATTGTGGATTAGGTGAGAATGACTCACGCCATGATGTGGGAGGAAAGAGCTTCGAAGCGTATATTTTATTTCAAAACGGTCATAGCAAACAATAGTTGGATCGATGTTGGCTACGATACAGTTAGGAGAACGTCAACCTAATCAGCAATCTCTGTTCAGCCATGTTGATTGTCCATAATTCAAGTTACCTATGTTGAATCATACGCGCCATAATCAATAGATTTATGACATGATCTGCCTTGTTTAGAACATTTGAAGTAGAAGAATATCAATATTTTGAAGCAGAATTA
The DNA here is from genome assembly GCF_015228065.2 of Penaeus monodon. Taxonomy (NCBI): domain Eukaryota; kingdom Metazoa; phylum Arthropoda; class Malacostraca; order Decapoda; family Penaeidae; genus Penaeus; species Penaeus monodon. The sequence continues at coordinate 49,258,747 of NC_051388.1, read as the reverse complement.
GTTCTATTTTAATTCATATGGCATATATCATATATTATATAATGATGATTTATAAATATTTATATAGATATCATATACATTTATGATAGCATTGCACTTATATATCTATATATATATATATATATATATATATATATATATATATATATATATATATATGCGTGTGTGTGATGAATCCGAATCTAAATGAAAATATCTGTTACTCACTGCAATGTACTAAGGTAGTGTTAAATTCATTTTTCTTCAATTAGAAGTTTAGTATCCATCATTGTTGCTGTTATTCCTCTGGCTATGACTACAATCGTGATCATGATCATAATCACGACAACTTATGAGAATCTACATGCCGTATCCCACACATCTTGCGAAGCTATTACCTGAAATTTATAACGTTGAAAATGCATATTGGTATTTTCTCAAACTTGGTACAACACTGAATCATAAAACACTTTATCAATAATGCGTCTTTTCTTATACATATCACTACAGTTTAGCGTGTACAGATACTTTGTTACATATGAATGTAGGTGGCCAATCCATTATGATTCGTCTGTAATTAGTTTTTAATCTTAATGTCCATTTCATTGTCTTAACCATACTGCGGTTCTTAAACTTCTAACAAATACGCTTCCTCTAGCTGCTGGGACATAAGACAAATGACTGAAACCTCTTGAACTAAAGGGAATTCTTTGTTATGCAACAAATATATTGACAACACTAGCTGAGATAATTTTAAATGCCAGCAGAAGGGGCTCGTGTTCACTATAAGGAACTCCAGAAAAAGAGGGGAGACCATCGTTCCAATAGTTGATGGTCTTCATAATACTTTTGCACCATTGTGTCATTTACTAATACTTTCTTCAATAAGTCGAATTCTCAAAAGTTGTGGTTCTTTTATTAATAACCACGATTCTTTTATTATTGTCAACATGTACATGGCTTTAAAACGTAGTGTTCAAAGCCACATTTATGTAACATCAACGGAATCTTGTTGGGATGGTTTTCTCAGACGTCATTACATGGGGGATGTCTTTCAGTCTTTCTTAGTCTTAGAGTCACGTTTGTGATAACTGATAATTTTGAAATAATTTACATATTTACGCTTTCCCTACCCATGCTTAAGTATATGAAAAAAATCAGGCATCATGTTTTTTTATCATTGGTACGCAAATATCAATTTAAGAGGTAGATTTATATAAGAAATATTTTCTAATCTGGAAATCTAGACTTACACCTTTTTAATAACATCTGTACTGATGTCATAGTAAGAGAAGAGTATCATTAAATCTATAGAGAGAAGAAAACTAGAAGCCTATGGTGCACTTGAAATTGGAAGAACATTGTAGCCAGTACTTGACCTGTTGATGGACACTGATAAAAATCAGATAAGCTTCGTCTCATAATTAGTGTTTTCTCAGTATGACACACAAAGCGTGACCTTCAAACGTAAAATTCAGACATACAGTTATGTAACATCTGAGGGAGAAGTCAGTCACAAGCAGATCAAGGCAGTCTTGTTGGGATGATATTTCCTTACGTCATCAGGTGGGCGGAGTTTTATTTCTGAAATATTGTATAAATAGACGTATCTTCTCTGTAGTCTTCAGTCTCATCGCAGTCTCTTTCTACCAACATGACATTCAAGGCATGTACTATCTATATGAAATATTCAGGAAGTTTATTGGTTCATTTCATGACTTCTGAATGTTACTAAAGATACTAAAAGCTTCATCTCATAAATTATATTAATAATGCAGGTATTTGCACTGGCCGTTCTTGTGACCGTCGCCGTCGCCCGTCCAGATAGCCCTCCTAGATATGCCTACTCTGCTCCCACACCTTCCTACGCACCCGCCAAGTACGACTTCAACTACGCCGTAAACGACCCACCATCTGGCAACGACTTCGGACATCAGGAAGCCCGTGATGGAGACAACACACAGGGATCCTACTACGTCCTTCTTCCCGACGGTCGTCTGCAGAGGGTAACCTACAATGTGAACGGAGACTCCGGCTACGTGGCTGATGTCACCTACGAGGGAGAAGCTCAGTACCCCACCCCAAAGGCCTCCTATGGTCCTCCTCAGCCTTCCTACAAGCCGCCCACTCCCTCATATGCTTAAAAAAACTGTGCTAAGGATATTTATTGAACTCGGGTCTTTGTAAATACTAGATATTAAACCAGCAATCTCCATCTTGATTAGTTTTAAATCCGATGCATGGTATCTATGATTTAAAAAAAAAACAAAAAAAAAACCGTTCTGATTATTAAAAGAATACACTCCTTCTCAGCTTAGTTGTGTTAAGAATTCTAATTATTGTGGGAAAATTTCCAGTCTGTCAATGGCTACCTGTAATACAGTCTTAAGATTCTTGTTATGAAAAAGGCATCTGTGTTTTTTTTTTATGCGACCATCTTTGTTTTACGAAATTTGCGTTTTTATCTTGTGCTACGGAGGACCTATTATTATTATGATTATTATTACTGATAAAAAATTAGCTTTTTAAGCATATTTTCACGTGAGAGAAATAGGTATTCGGTAATAGAGCAGATTTACATATTTCAGGGAATTTCGCTGAATCTCCATATAATATATATATATATATATATATATATATATATATATATATATATATATATATATGTGTGTGTGTGTGTGTGTGTGTGTGTGTGTGTGTGTGTGTGTGTGTGTGTGTGTATGTGTGTGTATGTGTGTGTATGTGTTTGTGTATGCGTATGTTCATATATATATACATATATATGAAAATATATGTATATATACATATGTATACACAGACTCCATGTACATACATACCTAGAAAGATACATCCATATCTATTCCTCTCTCTCTTTTTTTCTTTTTCTTTATATATTTCTTTATATTCATGTATGTATCATATTAATCATATATAAATAAACTTCCGTCTTTACATTTAAAAAATTCTATTCTTCTATTTAAGTAAAACCATGAAAGTACTAATTTGTAATTCTTTCTTGAACAGTATTATTCACTGAGTATCAGTTATCGGAAAAAAATTACTTCTCATGAATACCTTTCAAATCATCTTTTATACATATAATTGTGTGTTTCAAGAAACAGTTTTTCTTTTATTGAGTGTACTTTTTGATCTTGATAGCCATGAAAAAATAGCTTCGGAAGCATAGTTTAATGGAAAGTTTCTTTTGACGATGTTGTGATCTCTATTACCTTGTTTATTTATTCAGGATAATTAATGTATGGTGTATGAGGATGTCCGCGGTATTTTTTTTAGGGGTAGAAAAAGAAAGAGATAGATAGGCACATAAACAGAGTGAAGCATTTCCGTGCTCGTGGAATGCACTGGGTTCCTCGAATCGCGCCATTTCTCTGAGATTCGGGCCATTTGCATACAAAGTTCATACGGAAAAAGTGCTAAAATTATGATGGCCCTTTGAGTTGATTATGTGGCTTTATTAGTGTGGTATTCACGAAACGAGATATTCGTTAAAAGAGCATGATTTAATTCTAAAATGGGAGTTAGTTTTGTTTCTATCAAATACGTTATAGCAAAGGCTACTTGAGAACGAGACATCATGAGCCAATGGAGCTCAATATGGTACAGCAGTCTGTTCCCTTACTGTTTGACTGCGTGCAGATAATGCTTGAGCTGGCATAATTGCAAATTTAAGCATCTCATTGTAAGGAATCGATACTGAAATAAAATTTTTGCTGGATCTATATGGAATATACATACATATATATATATATATATATATATATATATATATATATACATATATATATATATATATAAATATAATATTATATATATATATATATATATATATATATATCATATACACACATCATATATATCTATCTACACACACACACACACACACACATGTGTATATATTCATATACAAACATATACAGTATATACAGTATGTATATATACACACACATGGAAACTATATTATATGATTAAATGTCCTTTGTTATGTAAAGAAAATAAATTCTCTGTATATCTCTAGTACAGAAAAAAGAGTGTAAATACGCATATGTAATTCTTTCTCGATCAGTAAATGTCATACTGATACCAGTATCAGTATGATGAAGCTGATGCAGACATTACGCTACAGATTTTAACAGTTTAACACAGACGCAATAATATTCATTCGTATCAGTTACTAAGAAACACATGCATAACTCATGAATATTTTAAAAACGAACTTTCACACATAAGTAATGTGAACATCTTCATACTGGTAATATCACTGAAGGGAAAACTCGCTCACCAAATCAGTTATCTTGTTGGGATGATATTTCTTGACTTCACGATCTGGGCGGGGTTTTTCTTGGACACTTGTATAAAAGAAAAAGATCTGTGCGTCTTCGTCAGTCTCATTCCTCGCAGTCTCTAACAGAATGGCATTCAAGGCATGTATATCGGTCATTCCTAAAGTGCAATTGTTTAAGATTTGTCTATTTTCTAACCATTAAACATTGGTCAATAAATATTCTAACAATTCAAATGTACGCAGTATCTAGCACTGGCCACCCTTGTGGTAGCCATCGTCGCCCTTCCTGATAGCCACCTACATATGGCTTTTCTGCTCCCACACCTCTTATGACCTGCCAAGTACGACTTCAACTACGCCGTCAACGACCCACCATCTGGCAACGACTTCGGACATGAGGAAGCCGGATGGAGACAACACACAGGGATCCTACTAGTCCATTCTTCACCGACGGTCGCCTCCAGAGGGTCACCTACAACGTGAACGGCGACTCCGGTTACTTGGCTGATGTCACCTACGAGGGAGAAGCTCGGTATCCCACCCAAAGGCATCCTACGGCCCTCCCCAGCCCTTCCTACAAGCCGCCCACCCCATCCTATGCTTAAGATATAGCATCTCAGATGGCTCTGAATCGGTTCTTTGTAAATATTTATATTAAAGTAGCTACTTCATCTTACGTAGGTTTATATCACCTCCATAAATCAAACTTCTTTTATCTTATTGATGGATGTAGAGGATGATAAAAATCCATCCCACTTTCATTACATATTATATACAAACATATGCGAACATAAACATACACATGTGGGTCTGAATATTACGTAGAAGGTCATATCTTTTATATTCCGATGATACACATGCATATATATATATAATATATATATATCTATAATATATATATATATATATATACCATATATTATATACACACACACACACCACATACACACACACACACACACACACATCTATATATATATATATGTAATATATATATTATATATATATTATATATATATATATATATATACATATATATATGCATGTGTGTGTTTACGTAGAGTTTAAATTTTCTACACGTGATTAGATGGTTAACTTCTATTTTGCTTTTTATTTATTATGATTTATATTTATTATAATTAATTATCTTTTACTAACGACATTATTAGCTAATGTCAGGCGTCTACTTTTGTCTTTCCTCTTGTAAATGACAGACCACTCGCATGTACATACATAAGTCAGATATGACGAAACTCGCCTAATCTATCAGTGTAGCTCATGTTTTAGAAAAATGAACGTGTCTTCATCATGTTCAGAATTATGCATAAGTGCATGTGCAGGAATGAAGTGGTATTAAATGCACCAGATTATGGGATCATTTGGTGACTAATTATCCTTTAGTTACTAGTTACGTATGTGACACACACACACACACTCAACACATACACCACACACACAACACACACCACACACACACATAAGACGAAGATGTCATACTATTCATATGAAGCACATATGTATATAGATATAGATGGAGTCATGCGTTTCAAATTGAGTTACATTCATTTGTAGGTTTGTCTATCCTTGCAAATTGGCACATGATGCGGTAACTAATGATTCTAACTATAATACCAAGAAAAAAATGATCTTGAGTACGGGCGTAACTAGGCATTTGTGGCTTTGGTTCACTGAATATTACTGTATAAAAAAAAAATATGATTTTCGCCTAATCTATCAGTGTAGCTATGTCTGTAGAAAATGAACGTGTCTTCAATTCATGTTCAGAATTATGCATAAGTGCATTGTGCGAGGAATGGAAGTCGGTATTGTAAATGCACCAGATTATGGGATCACTTCTGGCTGACTATCATTTAGTTACTAGTTACGTATGTGATACACACACACACACTCACACACATACACACACACACACACACACACACATAAAGAGCGAAAGATGTGCATACGTATTCATATTGAAGCACATATGTATTTATAGATATAGATGGAGTCATGCGTTTCAAATTGGAGTTACATTCCATTTGTAGGTTTTGTCTTATCCTCTGCAAAGTCTGGGCAGCACTGATTGTGGAACACTAAACTAATAGACGCTTTTTCCGAATCATTCTATTATAATAGCCAAGAAAAAATGTATCTTGAGTACGGGCTTTGGTTCACTGAAATTAACTGATAAAAAGAAAACATTTTTTAGTTATCAGAATAAAAAACAAAAAACTTAATTTTCGCATGTGTAGGAAACACAAGATTATAAAGAGATAACCAAAAATAATGCGTAACTTGTTGATATTTATTACCTTTATAGTTTACAGGGTTCTTCAAAGTACGGGTCGCGAGCCAGTACCGGGTCGCAAGCTCATGTTTAGTGAGTCGCCACACATTAGTAATAATGATAATGATAATAAATAGCGCATACATATGTATATGAACTGATACGGGGTTGAGAGAGACGTATAATAGAATAGACATACTATATCGCGAAAATAGCATACAAAATCAAAATGGTTGGTGACGAGATAAAAATTAAGGACTCTGGATTAAGAGCATCCACCTCTTCTGTCAAAAGATTATACAGTCATCTGTCAGGTATTCTTTGAATCGTTGAAAATTGCACGTACAATTATTTATATTTATCTTACCTTTTGTCATATTGTCCCTTACCTTTGCTACGCCAGTGGTCATCAGAAAAAAAAGGTCTGATACAAATATCGATCAATCGTATATTAAGAAATATATTACCAGCACTAAGATATCAAATTGAGAGCTAAAATATAAACTATATATATTCTAAATTGTTCCTAATATTCAGTAATGGTATACTCGTGGGTATTAATGCTTCTAGAATATATAGTACAGAAAAAGCCCTGAAAGACACCTAAGAGAAGAGTATCATCCATATGCAACAGTAAAAAGGAAAACTTGAGATGGATGGTGCACTTAATATTCGAATATCATTGCATGCATTGATTGACGTGTATATATCTACTGTATATTTTATTGTTAATATGACACAGATGCATCATCTCGTGAATAATATTTTCTAAGTGTATCTTGAATACTAATAATTAAACAAACATTAGGTGACCTTCAAGCATAATATTCAGACCCACATTTATGTAATATCACCGGAGGGGAAAACTCGGTCACAAGAGGTTGAAGGCAGTCTTGTCGGGATGGCATTCCCTGACGTCATGATATGGGCGGAGTTTTTCTTGGACTCTTGTATAAATAAAAGGACTCTCTCTGTCGTCTTTAGTCTCACTGCAGTCTCTTTCCTCTAACATGACATTCAAGGCATGTCTTATATACGCATCGTTTAGAAATGTTATTTTGCTTCTTCACCTCATAAATGATACTAATAACAACTATACTACAGGTATTTGCACTAGCCGCGCTTGTGGTGGTTACCATGGCCCGTCCAGATAGCCCGCCTACGTATGGCTACTCTGCCCCCACACCCTCTTACGCACCCGCCAAGTACGACTTCAACTACGCCGTCAATGACCCACCATCTGGTAACGACTTCGGACATGAGGAAGCCCGTGATGGAGACAACACGCAAGGGTCTTATTACGTCTTGCTTCCCGACGGTCGTCTTCAGAGGGTGACCTACAATGTGAACGGCGACTCCGGCTACGTGGCTGATGTCACCTACGAGGGAGAAGCTCGGTACCCCACCCCAAAGGCGTCCTACGGTCCTCCCCAGCCTTCCTACAAGCCGCCCACCCCCTCCTATGCTTAAGATATAGAGCTTCGGATATCTATTGAACTCGAGTTTTTGTAAATATTATATATTAAACTAGCATATTCCATCTTACGTAGTTTTATATCACCTGTATAAATCGTACTTCTCTTTATCTATTGAACTCGGGTCTTTTTAAATATTATATATTAAAGTAGCATACTTCATCTTGACTAGTTTTATATCACCTACATAAGTTCTACTCTTCATCTTAGTGATGATACAAGATGATTAAAAAAAAATGAATTCATTTTCATTATACAATATATTTACACAAACATATACGAACATAAACATAGACATATGGGCCTGAATATTATGTTTGAATGACATTTAGTATATTGTTATTATTCATGACACATAACACATGCATCTATCTATCTGTCTATATATATATATATTGTTTGTGTGTACTGTGTGTATGTGTGTGCTGTGTGTGTGTGTGTGTGTGTGTGTATGTGTGTGTGTGCGTGTGCTTATGTATAGGTTTAAGAATATGATGATGGTTTATTTTTCTATTTTTTTACTCTATTCTTACGTAATCGTAAATGACAGGCATTCTCATAAATAATACTAACAACTGAAATAAACGATCCACCCTCTGGCAACGACTTCGGACATGAGGAAACCCGTGATGGCGACCTCACACAGGAATCCTACTTCGTCCTTCTTCCCGACGGACGTCTTCAGAGGGTGATTTATAATGTGAACGTAGACTCCGGATACGTGGCTGATGTCACCTACAAGGGAGAAGCTCAGTACCACACCTCAAAGGCCTCCTATGGTCCTCCTCAGCCTTCCTACAAGCCTCCTACCCCCTCCTGTGCTTAAGGTACAAAGATATTTATTGATCTCGAATCTTTGTAAACACTAGTTATTAAACAAGCGATCTTCCTTTTTAATAGCTTTATATCCAATACATGTTTTTCAATTACATTTTAGGAAACCGCATTCCTGAAATATGAATAGTAATAGAATGTATTTTCTCTTGGTTTAATCATGTAAAAAAATAAAAAAATAAATAAAAAAAGAGAAAAATGTATTGATAACTGCCTAAATACGGTCTATATATTCATGTTGTGGAAAATGAATGCATGTATTTCGAGCGACAGTCCTTTATCTTGTGCTACTATTTTGTAGTACAAAAAAATTTGAGCTAATCTTATTATCTATAAGAATCCTTTTATTTGTCATTGCACACCTTTATGAGTGATTTATAATGACTATACACCATTACTTTATGTCACCTATTACATACTATTATCCCAGCCACAAAGGCCTCTTCTTGCCCTTACAAGGCGCCCACCCCCTCCTATGCTTAAAATATTGCGTCTCGGATATTTATTGATCTCAGATCTTTTTAAACATTAAATATTAAATAAATATATTTCATCTTACGTAGTTTTATATCATCTACATATATCATACTGTCATCAACATTATGTAGATAAAAAAAATCCAGTCCATTTTCATGATATACTATATATACACACAGACAACCAAAGACACAGACACACACATATATTGTAGACACACACACATATATATATATTGTACACATACACACACACACACACACAAATATATAATGCACACACACACACACACACACACATATATATAATACCACACACAAGGCAACACAAAGGTTCTACTACTCTGCTCCTGACATGTCTCAAGGGTCACCTCACTGTCAACGAAACCGATTACGTGCTGATGTCACTACAGGAGTTTGTTACCCCCCATAAAGGTCCTATGTCGCCTCACTTCCTACAAGAATCCACTCCTTCCTATGCTTAGATATAGTCCTGGGCATTTATTGATCTCGGATCTTTGTAATATTACATATTAACAAGCATACTTTATGTCTAGTTTTTAATATAATCATATAGGTGATTAAAAGAAATCCAGCCATTTTCATTATATACTATATTATACACTGTACAATACACAGACAACACATATACGTTGTATGGAATTACACACACACACAAAACAAAACACACACACACACACACACACACACACACACACACACACACACACACACAAACACACAAAAACACACCACATAGTTATTTGTACAGTTTGTGTTACACGCGTATTTGCTTATACACACAAATTGTAATGATAACATTACTTATACATACATATATATTATAATACAGAAATCATGCGTCATACACCAATGTATACATATATACATGTATATGTTACATATATGTATTGCATGTATGATTAGCTAAATATTTATATTCATATATATATACATACTTATATTTATTATATATATATATATATGCATTAAATATGTAGTATATATATATTATATGTATATGTTATTCACTAACACAAATATATGTATATGCAACGCACACACACACACACACACACACGCACACACACACATACACACAACAACCACATTCTCTTACATTATACTTCTGTATATATACCATATCATGTCTATATGTAATACATTCACATAACATATTTTATCTAACACACAATCTATATGTACACAATGTTATATAATTATGTATTTATGATATTTTTATATATTCATTTGCACAAAAGACACACACACCACATATATATATTAATAATAATAATTGCTATTTAACAATATTCATCTTGTAAATGACGTCACTCACGAATATCATGCATATATCGATAAAAAAAACTCGTCAAACTGTCAACATAATATACACACACTTATTTGAATACCTGTATATATCAATCGTGATAATATCTAAATAGTATTCATACAAATATTCGACCACATT
>NC_051388.1:49232919-49235419 GCF_015228065.2 Penaeus monodon | reverse complement strand
ATAAAAATTATATGATACTATATTATCCAAAATATTATATATATATATATATATATATATATATATAAATATATATATATATGTATGTATGTGTGTGTGTGTGTGTGTGTGTGTGTGTGTGGGGTGTTTGGTGTGTGGCGTTTTGGGGAATTTTAAAAAATGTGTACACTGAATTGATGAAGTTTTTAAAATATTTTTTACTAAGCTAATCCCAAGCGTCTATTTTTTTGAAATTCCTTTTGAAAATAAAAAATACTCTCGCAGTCTCATATATGAGATAAAAAAAAATCGTCTGATCTGTAGTTTAGCTTAGTCTGTTATCGCTTTTAAAGGGAAAATTAATTAGTCTTCCGTTCATGTTCAGAATTATGCATAAGTGTGTTGTGCGACGAATGGTCGATATTGTAATCGCACCAGATTATGGGATAATTTCTATGCTCCTGGGTGCTATCCCAAAAGGTTACGTACTGTCATATAAAAACCATATATTTTATATACACACACACACCAACACACACCAACATTTATATGTATATTTATATATATATATATAAAATATATAATTATAATATATTATATAATATATTTTTTTATACATACACCACACACACAACACACACCACACACACACACACACACCCCCACACAACCACACAATTTTATAAAATTATTAAAAACACATGGTTAAATATCCCACCCAAAGACCTCTTAGGGTACTCCTCACCTTCCTACAACCCCCCCCCCCCCCCCCCCCCCCCACCCCCCCCTATGCTTAAGAAACATACAAGTCTTTATTGATCTCGGGTTTTGTAAATACTAGATTTAAAAACTACAATGTTTGTATCAAATGTTTTAAAAAAAATCCAATATGTGTTTCAAGCGAGTTTTTTTTCTTTTTAATTTCCTTGATGTGGAGCCAGCGAAGATGAATACTAGAAAATAAAAAGAGTTTTATTTACTTACTTACCTAGTACATAGTTTTATTTATCTAGCCGCCCAACTCCACCTATTTAAAAATATATCTATTGATCTCAAATCTTTGTAAATATTAAATATCAAATAAGCATACTTCATCTCCCGTTGTTTTATATAATCAACATATCATCATCATACTTCCTTATATCTCCGTTATGAAGATCAAAATAATTCAGTCTATTTCCATTACATACTATATATACACAACCAAAGATAAACGCACACATGTATATTGGTATATATCTGTCCGTACGCACATAAATATACACACAGACACAGGGATCGTCCTGCATCAAGACAGTCTTCGGCAGAGGGTTACTTACAATGTGTACTCCGGTTACGTGGGTTATGTAACCTACGCGGCAGAGGTTCAGTGCCCCACACAAAAAGGGTTCTATGGTCCTCCTCAACCTTCCTACAAGAAATACACTCCTTCCTATGCTTACGATATAGTATCTGGAATATTCATAACGTCATACTTCATATGACATAGTTTGTATCATCTACATAAATCATATAGGGTGACTAAAAGAATCCACCTTTTTCATTTACATATATGAACAAAATACAACTGATACCACACACAATATAATTATACAATATGCATATTATATATAAAGATATACTCATAAATACACAAAACATATATTGCATATGTATGTTTTGATTATATATATTTAAATTATATATATAATTATATATATATATATATGTATAATATATATATATTATATATATAAAATTATTATATATTATATTCACTACTATATAAAAGTATATCCAACACACTACATGCACCACACACCACACCATCACACACACACACACAACAACACCACATATCTTCTGTTTATTCAACATGATGGAAATACATCACCCCCAAAAACCACACACCACATCCACACACATAAATGTGAAGAACATATCTGTACTCATAGTTTATATATAATTATACAACTATATATATATATATATATATATATATATATATATTTTATATATATTATATATATTTTTATATATATCATTTATATTACATGAAAAACACATATAATCAGATATAAAGAAACTCCTCTAATAAGATTGTGCAACTTATGTCTGCACTCGTTGTTTGAATACCCCTGTATGCATTATTGACCTGTATGTTATCTACTATAGATTTATATTGTTAACCTCACATAAATTCAACTTATCAAAAATGGAATTTTCTAGGTGTATCGCAGATAATAATACTAGAAAAACTAGGTGTTCTTCATATATAATATTCAGACCCACATTTATGTAACATCACCGGAGGGGAAAACTCGGTCACAGGAGGATCAAGGTAGTCTTCTTAGGACGGCATTCCCTGACGTCACTACATGGGCGGAGTTTTGTATAAATGGAATTGTATAAATGGAAGGACTCTCGTCCTCAGTCTCATTGCAGTCTCTATTCACTAACATGGCATTCAAGGTAAGTCCTAAATACCTAAATATTTGAGATGTTTAATAGTTTATTTTTTGGCTTTTGAATGTCAAGGTAT
>NC_051388.1:49207919-49210419 GCF_015228065.2 Penaeus monodon | reverse complement strand
TATATATATATATTATAATATATGATATTATATATATTATATATAACACTAAAACCAAACACACACACACATCAAATAAATATATATATACTATCATATCATATTATAATACACTACACACACACACACACACACAACACACACACACACACACACACACTGTCATATCTATCTATCTATCTATCTACTTGTGATATGTTCTTTTAATGATTACCACTTTTTAGATTCCTCATCACTTCCTTTAGCATTATTAGAGGAGGGTAGATAAACAATAATTCGTAAATATTAATATACTTACAATACTTCTCACAATAAATGAAAATTAGTTTTTTTTCCTGGTGTCACTCTCTTTTCACGAATTCAGAGAAAACAGGAAGTCGTTCTTAAAGCGGAAATACCAATTACGATGACTCGAAAGGAAACGAAATTTCAAAATGAAAATACCTTTGATATGTTACGAATTCCACAAGTATTAACAAGTCCCCGTTGACAAGGTATAAGGACTCACGAAAATGCATTAGCACCGTCTCTGTTCCCACCTTCGGCTTCTTGAGACAAGGAAGTGCTTCAGAACTTTCAAACTTTAATAACTTTTTATATATATAATAATTACGTATACATATATATTACTAATATAATATATATATATATATATATATATATATATGTGTATTTTTATTACATATTACAGTATACATACTCCTGCTCATCTCGTTCTTCTGTCTCTATACTCCATCTCATCTCTCTCTCTCTCTCATTATATATATATATATATTATATATTAATATATACTATATATATATATAATATACCATAATATAACCATACCACACATGCTAATAAATAAATATAATAAACATATCAGAAAACACATATGCGTGCGCACGCGTGTGTGTGTATGTGTGTGTTAGTGTGTGTATGTCCGTGTGTGTATGTGTATGTATGTATGTATGTGTGTATGGTATATATCTACAGACACACACACATATATATATGTTTATATATAACTTTTTTAATGATAGCGCATATAATGAATGACAGTATTACAAATCACTATGCTAGTATATGAAAACTGTATACATATCTTAATATAAACGATTATATATACTATTAATATATATATATATAATATATATATATTATTATTATCTTTATATATAAATTTCATTATACCTTTACTTTGTACGCCTTAGTTTGAATGTTTGCAAATTAATGATTTAATTAAGTCTGAAAGTCTTTTTTTATTTCCTAAATGAATACCTCCCCAGTATAATCATCAAAGACAAGTAGAGGTCAGTGGGAATGTGTCTAAATAGTTCCCTTTGGTTATGTTCTTGTTATGACGTGTGTGTGTGTATGTGTGTGACTTTTTGTCTTTCTCTCACTCTGTATATGCTTGTCTGTCTCTTTTACCTTTGTTAAGTTTGATTAATTATTTGATTGGTTCTATTTGATTTTTTGATGCATTGTACACTGAACTAAACAGTTGGTACAAATGAAAAGTAAAGTTATTTAAAAGGCTCAAAATACACGGAAATCGGTGACTATAGTCATAATACTATGACGTACGTATGATGTATGTATGTATGTATGCATGTCTGAGTGTGAGTGTGTGTGGGTATTTGTGTGATTACTTGCTTGTGTTAGCAGGCGTCTATGCATATATGTATATAGTTATATATGCCTTAATAGATAAATATGTAAATAAATGCAGACGCACACACACACACACACAAGTCAAAACCACACAAACATTACATACAGTATGAACTAATATGCACAAATAATACACATCGCGCACGCACGTACAGATACACATATAAGTTATAAACTCGTGCTACAGTAAAGTATTTTTAAAATAGATTTATTTAAACGACTTTTAGCAGCGGTAAAAAATATTTATTAAATTACTCTAATTTTGAGAGGTGCTATTTTGGATGATCTCTTTGATTGTATATTTCTAGACTCTCATAAATATCCTTGGTTCTTCTCCTTAAGCATAGGAATTGGGGTAGGTGGCTTGTAGGAAGCTGAGAGGACCATAAAAGTCTTGGTGGATACTGAGGCTCTTCATAAGTGACTCAGCCACGTAACCGGAAGTTCCGTTGACAGTTAGTAACCTCTGAGAGACCGTCAGAATCAGGACGTAGTAGGATTGTTGTTTGTCGCATCAGGCTTCCTCATGTCCGAAGTCGTTACCAGATGGTGGTCGTTTACGGGTAGTTGAAGTCATACTTAGCGGGTGCATAAGCAGGAGTAGGGGCAGAGTATCCATATGTAGGTTGACTGTCAGGAAGGGCGATAGTGGCGACCACAAGCAGCACAGTACAATGCCTCATGCAAATCAATAGTTTAGTCATTTCCAAATATATTTGACATCCTTTACCATATGATAAGATATCTTAAGATGAAAAAGACAAAGAAATTTCCTTCCTTTACAAAGCATCAGTCATAAACTCCTCCCTTATAAGCTCAGTTTATAAAAATGAACTATTCAATC
>NC_051388.1:49187919-49202919 GCF_015228065.2 Penaeus monodon | reverse complement strand
GTAAGTTGATGAAAATTACAAATGAATGAATAACATATTACACTATGACTAACATATATAGATTATATTCTTTATTTCAAACATTTACAACAGATTTGACACTAACCTCATTAACTGAAACGTGGGCATTTTCAATTCCTTTTGTAATACTATTAATCACTAGTATGACAAAAGACCATGAAACAGAAGTCCCGATAGACGCAATGTTTATGTTGTTATCAGTCTCGTAGAAACATAACCGAGGTAAGCAAGATCAATAATAGGTTTTACCCTACTCTGCATTGGAAAACAGACACAAAATTATGGTCTGCCTTTCACACTTCACACTGATTTTTGTTCTTGGAAAGAATGAATCTGGAAATTTTAGCGATCCCAGGTATATTGAGGTATATTCAAAACCAAAAAGAAGTCTGCTTGTTTAATAATTCATATTTACAAAGATCAGAGATCAATAAATATCCTTGGTACACAGCCTTAATCATATCCTGATTAACATGTTCTAAGCATAAGAGGGGGTGGGTGGCTTATAGGAAGGCTGAGGAGGTCCATAGGATGTCTGTGGAGTGGGATACTGAGCTTCTCCCTCGTAGGTGACATCAGCCACGTAACCGGAGTCTCCGTTCACATTGTAGGTGACCCTTTGCAGACGACCGTCGGGAAGAAGGACGTAGTAGGATCCCTGTGTGTTGTCTCCATCACGGGCTTCCTGGTGACCAAAGTCGTTACCAGATGGTGGGTCGTTTACGGCGTAGTTGAAGTCGTACTTGGCTGGAGCATAAGCGGGTGTCGGAGCGGGGTACCCATACGTAGGGTGGTTATCGGGAAGTGCGATAGCGGCAACCAAAAGGTTGGCTAGTGCTAATACCTGCCGGACGATAAGTACATAGCATTAGCGTGATCTGTATATTTAGAAAGAGTGTGTAATGTATGTATAGTAAAAAAAAAAAAAAAAAAATGGATAAAATACTACGGCAAGGGAAAAATCCATTCCTTGTTACCTTTTTATGTTAGTAGAAATAATTTTTGTATACTTGCTTTGGCTCTCTGACCAAATTTTCAGTTTTGATACTTGGATTGTTTAACTTCTGGAGTATATATATTCTAGAAAATAATTGAAATGCTTTTACAGTGGAATGAGATGATCACATTTTCCACTGCAAATGCTTAACAGAGGTACATACCTTGAGTACCATGTTGTCAGAATGAGAAGGTGATAGACTGCAGAGAGACTGGCGAATACAGGGAAACTCCTTTCTTTTATACAAATGTTCAGAAAAGACTCCGCCCACGTAATGACGTCAGCGAATATCATCCTAGCAAGTTAACCTTGATTCTTCCGATTCCACTCCCCCCCCCCCGGCGATATAACCTATAATATAGATACTCGGAAGGTCTGTTTTCATAGATATATAGTGAGTAACCCATGAATGGTAGTTAGCAATGAATGTTTTAGTTAATACATTTTGATGGCGACGAGGAGCTCAAGTGTCCTTTCCTTTATATGAAGGCTCAAGGCGTCTTCTGTACGCGTCATAAAAGTTAATTCCGGATTAAAGTTAATCCATATCCACAATACTTGCACAGAAGACGTAAGAAACTTAGCCAGGCGCACGAATGAATGCGATTAATAGTAAATCTGCTGTTTACGTGAAAAAGCGGGTATCTGTTTAATGGCAATTAGCATTCACCCTCTACAAATTGCATATACGCTAATGTCGATAGAGAAACGTTTGCTACAGAGAGAGAATTTTTTATATATATATATAGATATACGCTAGTACTGTATCATGCCGATATATATGTGTCAGTACAAATACTGAAATGTCAAACAAAAATGAGATACTCGTAATATCAATTTATATTCGCGGGTGTTATGTCCCGGAGCTCTTCCTCGCGTCTGATCGCGGGGCATGGTTAAGGGTAGTTAAAAAAAAAAAAAAAAGTCCTCGCGGTTTTGAAGACACTTTAGTTTTAAAGATCAGAAGTTTTTACTTTGACTTTGAAACCTAATTGTGGTGTTCTTAAAAGCTTTCATCTTTATTCGATTGATATATTGCATAAGTTGGAATGTTTTTCCAACCCGGAAATAATATTGTCTTTTCTGTGTCTGTAAACTCTGGAATTCTCCGTGGGATTTTCTTTTTGTTTTTCTTTTCAATGTTGAGAATTATGTCTGCAGTTTTAATATCCCACAACATATAAAAATGTATATTGATGAATTTTCACATACATCTTTGACATGAAAATGTCAGAATTTGTTTCCTTATTGTTTATCATAAATATTAATGGCAACTTAACTCCATCTTTTCTAAGGAGTTGATGACGTTGTCTTTACGTATCAGTACATGATTAACTAACTCGTTCTGTGCATGTACAGGATTAATTTTTTTATTTCAATTGAATTTAATCCTCGACGCTGCCACTGCGCTTGCGCCTTTGAGATCTGGTTTAAACTAATACTGGATTAACTTTAATGGCGCGTAAATAAGACGCCCTTAGATGCCTCCGCCCTCATCTTCCTAATTGTTTGACTATTTAAAATCATAATGCGAGCCCAAAGCTAAGCCTTTTTGCGGCGCATTCCTTTGCACTTTTAATATGCTAAAATATGTAAAACCATTAAGGTAATTCTGCTTATAAATACACTGATATTTATTTCATAGTTCCACATGTAATGATGAGCTAAAATCAGATAGAACAAATTACAAGAATTTGAGTATTATAAGATTTATTAGCTGAAAGAACAACGGACAAGTTTACATGTATCTTTCATTATTCGAAAAAAAAATCTATATATACATAAATATGCATACACACATATACATACATGCAGGCATACACACATATACATACATACATACATATATGTATATATATGTATATATATATATATATATATATATATATATATATATATATATATATATATATACTGCACAAAAATCAACAGCAGAGATGATTAATTTGATGCCGTTCCTCTGTCACGCACAAACACAACACCTTCATGTTAAACATTCTGAATGTAAATCACTGGAAACTCATTATTAATTGAACTTGTTAGGCAAAGGTCTTAAATACGAGTCCAAAATATGTCCTAGCAGTTCCACATGATCTTCATCAACAAGCACTTGATCAAAGTCTGACCAGGTGGAATGATAGTTCGCAGGAATACTTATCAATTTTACCGTATATTCTATGAATCCGATATTTATCTATCTTTCTGTCAGTCTATATATCTATCTCTATTCATATTCACACACACGTGTAATGTATATATATATATTTCATAAATATAAATAAATAAATAAATGAATAATAAATAAATAAAAAAATAAATAAATAAATAAATAAATAAATAAATAAATAAATAAATAAATATATATATATATGTTCATACACACCCACACATGTATATATCTATGTGTGTGTATTGTATATACACATATGTATATGTATATACGCAGCTGTAATATATATATATATATATATATATATATATATATATATATATATATATATATATATATATATATATATAATGCACAGATATTTTTTATATATTCATTTTATTTTATCATTATTATCTTTTAAACTTATCGTAGCATATAGGTATTCAAAACGTTAGTGTGAAATTGATATTGAGGGTAGAATAAAATGTCTAGAAATATCAGTTGCTAATGTGATATAATTTAACATTTAAGCATAGGAGGGGGTAGGCGGTTTGTAAGAAGGCTGGGGAGGCCCATAGGAGGCCTTTGGGGTGGGGTACAGAGCCTCTCCCTCGTAGGTGACATCAGCCACGTAACCGGAATCTCCGTTCACATTGTAGGTCACCCTCTGAAGACGACCGTCGGGAAGAAGGACGTAGTAGGATCCCTGTGTGTTGTCTCCATCACGGGCTTCCTGATGTCCGAAGTCGTTACCAGATGGTGGGTCGTTTACAGCGTAGTTGAAGTCGTACTTGGCAGGTGCATAGGCGGGAGTAGGGGCAGGGTATCCATATGTAGGTTGACTATCAGGAAGGGCGATAGCGGCGACCACAATGGCGGCCAGTACAAATGCCTGCAGTACACAATTATGCAATATTTACATTGTAGGGTAGACCTGCAAACAATTTTTTTGTTAATGCTGTTTAACATTCTTCACCATGTGAGAAAAGAAGCAGATGTAAAACTCCTCCCTTCTAACCACGTTTGGTTAAGCGTACTCCTCGTATGACCATTGAATTTCTATTTATTCATGTTGACAAATGTAAATAATGAGGATGAATGCCATCACAATAAGGAGATGTATTTGAACGGGTTCGATTATAGTTTTTTTTTCAGAAATACATCTTTCTGACGAAGATATAATCGAAACCGGTAAAATAGATCTCTTGTATTGTGAAGTTATTTATTGTCATTCATATCTTTTCTACAAATTTCTATTTAGTCATGTAAAAACGATAACTAATAAATAAATGATATAACAAAGTTCAACAAATAAAAAATAAAAGTAGAATACAGTGATAGCAGAGTACTCTGTAGACATAAATCTCCCGTATAGTTATATTATTTGTGACAGATCTGCAACGAAGATATCCGATATCCAGTAAACACAAAATCATTTACATACCTTGAATGTCATGTTGTCAGGTGAAATGTGATAAGACTATAGGAAGACTGAGGAAGACAGAAAGAATCCTATCTTTTATATGTGTGTCCAAGAAAAACTCCGCCCATGTCATGACGCCAAGAAATGGATTGAAAACAAGTTGACCTTGATTCTTCTTCCGAGCGAGTTTTCCCCTGCGACGTTATGCAAGCATAGTTTTTCAGGTTAGTTTATAATGATACATTAATTGAAATTATTTACAATTCACGACACGCACGAATAGCTAATGATATCAAATAATGATTAAAACAAATGGTAAGGGATAACAGATATTTACCGGATCTTACACATCTTGCTCTTTGCACTGATGCTATCACGAAAAATCTAATGTAGATATAAGTGACATCATTATAGCATGAAGATTAACACCCATAAGTAGTTACATTTTACCCTCTGGGAAATATAGATGCTTTTGTGCCAGAATTGTAGTTTGTTGAGCTTAATCTAAAGAACTGTGTTAATGAAACATTGAAACGAAGAATTTACTCACTTTACCATCTCTAAAGAAGTACTAATATTCTACGTCATTATGAGATGATGCAGTTTATACACATACACATGCATCATATATACACACATACATACATATATATCTTATATACATACATACATATATCTTATATACATGCACACATACATATATATGTATACGCATACAATATGATATACATTTATATATCTACATTATATCTATATTTATATATATATAGCTCCACCCATACATCCAACCATCCACGCACACATATTTTTTTTTTTTTATGTGGAGGAAAAGTACAAATGAATGTATAACACGAACATATATAGATTATGTATTATATATATATATATATATATATATATATATATATATATATATATATATATATATGTATACGCGCACCACACACACACACACACACATATATAATCATACAACTTTTCTAAACTGTTTTCACTCTGACCTCATTATTTGAAATGTAAAGATTTTCGATTCCTTTCTAATTACTAAAAATAAGTTACTTTAGACCATGAAATAGAAGTCTCTGTACTTCAGTCAACCATTATATGATGCAGGGAATTTTTATTTGTGGAACCGCAATTCAAGAAGCTATATGCAGTGAGCGGTGCTATACAATTGGTCAAGTTTCATTTTATCAAACTGGTTTGCGAACAGAATCAGGATTGCATGAAAGGTAACTGACCAACTGTGGTGAAAGATCATGTGTGGGTTGCCTGTGGTTAAGAGACAGTAGGTCACTTTCAGTAGTGACCCTCCTGGTGGATGAATGGGTTTTAGATTCATGCATACCAACTTCATACTAAAGAATGCCCAACTCTTCGTATTTAAAGATTTAGGGGAAGGTCAAGTAGATTTCTTAACCTACTGGAGCTCAACAGAATACCGTACTGGGGATGCCATGTACATACATCTCATGTTCACAGTGAATTTAGTTTATTGATCATGTTTACATATAAATGGCTCAGAAACGTTTCTATTTTTCACAATTATTTGTATTATAGTGATGACATAATGATTATACTGCCATTAATAATAACACCAGTACCAATGGCATCAGACAAAAAAAAGAAAAAGAAAAAAAAAAAAAAAAAAACGAAAATTCATGTAATGTAGGTAAAAGGTGAAGTCACGTAGAGTCTACTGATTGACTTCCTCTGGTGACTTGAGGACTAGTGAAGTCATCCATTTGTAAATAAATTCACAAAACTGAAATACATCTGACGGTAGATGTACTCAGCAGCTCTGGGCTTAAAACAGGGGAAGGGTAGATTCAAACTAGTGACAGTGATTTGTGTACAACGAAAATCTATATGGTTTTCATCTGCTTAGGTTGATCGCTGGGTTTGTTCACATAATATGGACTGAACATTAAAATGAGATATTAACTACACAAAAAGCATAGACCCAAAGTGTTTTTGTTTTGATATTCAATGTCATAAAATATAACCGAGATAAGCAAAATTAGTACTAGACAAACAAAATCATTGTCTTCCTTTCATACTTTTTTATTCTTGTTCGGAGAACGTATGAATCTTAAAATTTTAGCAACCTCAGGTCTATTAAGGTACATTCAAAACCAAAAAGAAGTATGCTTGTTTAATAATTCATATTTACAAAGATCCGAGATCAATAAATATCCTTGGTAGACAGCCTTAATTATTTCCTGACTAACATGTCTTAAGCATAAGAGGGGGTGGGTGGCTTATAGGAAGGCTGAGGAGGCCCATAGGAAGTCTGTGGAGTGGGATACTGAGCTTCTCCCTCGTAGGTGACATCAGCCACGTAACCGGAATCTCCGTTCACATTGTAGGTGACCCTCTGGAGACGACCGTCGGGAAGCAGGACATAGTAGGATCCCTGTGTGTTGTCTCCATCACGGGCTTCCTGATGTCCGAAGTCGTTACCAGATGGTGGGTCGTTTACGGCGTAGTTGAAGTCGTACTTAGCTGGAGCATAAGCGGGTGTGGGAGCGGGGTAACCATACGTAGGGTGGCTATCAGGAAGTGCGAAGGCGGCAACCACAAGGGAGGCCAGTGTTAATACCTGCCGGACGATATGTACATACCATTAGCGAGAGCTACATATTCAGAAAGTAAAAATTACTTTAGTATACTTGTTTTGACTCTTTCTATGACCAGCTTTGGATCAATTAACTTCTAGAGTATATATATATATATATATATATATATATATATATATATATATATATATATATATATTCTAGAAAAGGAGTGAATTGCTTTTGCAGAAGAATGAGATGACCACATTTTTCACAACAAATACATAACAAAAGGTACATACTTTGAGTACCATGTTTTCAGAATAAGAATGTGATAAAACTACAGAAAGACTGGCGAAGACAGGGAAAGTCCTTTCTTTTATACAAATGTCCAGAAAAGACTCCGCCCACGTACTGACGTCAGCGAATATCATCCCAGCAAGTTAACCTTGATTCTACCGAGACCCCCTCCTTCAGGTGATATTACATAAACATAGATGTTTGGAAGGTCTGTGTTGAAGCTGTATTTTGACACACACACACATACACACACACACACACACACACACACACACACACACACACACACACACACACACACACATACACACACACACACACACTAATTATTTGACTATTTAAGATCCTAACCAGCGCCAACAGCTAGGACCTTTAGCGGCACACTCCTTTGCACTTTTGATATGCTAAAATATGTAAAACCATTCAAATGAACAAGGGATAGTTTACATGTAATTTCTTTATGATTCGATAAGAAGAAAAAAAAATTGTGAAGATAGTCATATAGACACTGCACAAAATACATATCAATAGCAGAGCTTATTAATTTGATGTAGTTCCGCTGCCACGCACAAACACAACGCCTCAATGTTAAACATTCTAAATGTAAACCACTGGAACCTCATTATCAGTTAAACTTGTTAGGGAAAGTTCTTAAAAATCAGTCCCAAATATATCGTCTCCCAGCAGTTCCATATGGTCTTCCTCAACAGCACTTATTCAAAGTATGACTAAATGGAATGTTAGTTCGCAGAAATACTCGTTGTTAAATCTACCGTAGATTCAACGGACTCCGATTTCTGTCAATCTATCTATCCATATTCATATTAACACACACGTATGTGTGTGTGTGTGTGTGTTTGTGTGTGTGTATATGTGTGTGTTGAATATACACACGCATATGTATTGTTGTCACACACACACACACACACACACACACACACACACACACACACACACACACACACACACACACACACACACACACATGCATACAAATGTGCATATAACTACACACACACATACGCACATGTTTCTCTATATATGTATGCAACTAAACATATAATCTAAAATCAGATAGCTGCCTTAAACGTCCTTCGGAATGACAGACTCCTCTGAACGATTATTCAATGACATAATGATATATGTACAAACACACACACACAAACATATATATATACACACCTACATACACATATATGTGCATATACAATATATGTCCAGACCAAATATCTGGAATACAAAATACGTCCATGTAGAAGTTGTATATATAAAAAAGAACAAATTTCACAAAATACAAAAAAAAAACACTTCATTTATTTATATATTTATCGTATTATTATCATTTTTTCTTTAAAGAGAAGACTTTTTAAGAGATCAATTTATGATAGTATATACATATTCAAAAACATTAGTGTGAAATTGATATTGGGGGTAAAATAACGTGTCTAGAAATATCATTTACATATTTAATATAATCTATGAAAATATAAAATGAAATAGTTATATTTCTTTAACATTTAAGCATAGGAGGATGTAGGCGGCTTGTAGGAAGGCTGAGGAGGCCCATAGGAGGCCTTTGGGGTGGGGTACTGGGCCTCGCCTTCGTAGGTGACATCAGCCACGTAACCGGAGTCTCCGTTGACCGTGTAGGTGACTCTCTCCAAACGACCGTCGGGAAGTAGGACGTAGTAAGATCCCTGTGTTACCGCCATCACGGGCTTCCTCATGCCCGAAGTCGTTACCAGATGTTTGGTCGTTGACAGCGTAGTTGAAGTCGTACTTGGCGGGTGCGTAAGCGGGTGTGGGAGCGGGGTAGCCGTACGTAGGCTGGCTGTCTGGAAGTGCAATGGCGGCGGCCACGAGGACGGCTAGAACAAATACCTAAAACACAATAGAAATACCTACAACACAATAGAATAGAAAGTACTAATCATGTAATGAACTGAAATTCTTTAACAAAATATGTTAATATCATAAAGTCTTGAAAGATGACCCACGAAACGCCAAGAGTTACATATGCCTTGAACGCCATAGTACTAAAAGTTATGATGAGACTGACAAAGAGAAAATTCTTTTCCGTTATATGCGAGTTGAAGATAAAACATCAGCCTTATGGTGACGCAGGAGAGTATCACCCCAGCAGGATTGCCTTGAGACCTCTCGTGATTGAGCTTTCCCTTTCGGTGATGTTACACTAACGTTTGAAAGTCTGTTTGTAAGTTTTATTTATAATGTGGAAAACAAGTCAAATTCCTATGTCTCCTAGCCAAAGAAGAAAGAAAAAACAAACAAAAAACAAAAGGAAAAGAAAAAAGTGGTTATCGTGCCTGTTACAGAAGCTGATACATGCTGACGGCAGGTGACTATCAACTGACCAGTTTATGCCATGCCGGACCCACACCAACCCGTGAAGACATGGTTCTGCAGCTACCGCATTGTCAGACAAATCTGTGTCATCACATGTACGGAAATGATTTTCCTCTCATGGCAACCAACCGAAACCATTTAAAGTCTTAGGCAGAATCACATCTTACCTATGATTGGATATTGATTCTGTATGTTCTGTAGCCTGAGTGACTGCAAAACGTGACTGCTATAGTATGTATAGGAAAATGTGAGATATTTTAGATACAATAGGTAAGGAATAAGTACAAACGCGTATACTAACAAAATTGGTATTTTATGTTACCATTTGGCAAAAAGGCTGATAATTCAAGATGTAGATGGTAATGAATATAACTAACCTAAATAAAGTGAATATCTGAATATTCGTTATTATTATAACACGCGTTGCATAACTTAAAATTATTATTGTCATTTAAAAGACATTTATAACAGTATTATGTTTAGTAAATTAACGCATAAGAAAAACATAAAATAAGAAGGAATGGATGAGAAGCTGCAATATAAATAAAAAATGGACGAAAGAATAAATGAATCTGGAGAAGGGATGGCACAATAGGATTTACAGTAGTTCTAGCTAAAAATACACATAAATCTACTTTCCACATTTTCTCAAGCTACAAGTTGTATCAGTGATACCGTAAGCATTCTTGTACATGATAGAAGTTGCCTTTATAAATTGAAGACTATTATTTTCAGAATTGAGTGAGCATCGTTATATTAGGATAAATATTATGACAAATATCAAAGAACTAAGCACATAAACTCAAATCCAGTGGCAGATAACTAGGAGTCTGACCACTGTCTCTTGGTTTATTTTACTAGTCACTGTTATTGTAATCCTTTTTAATCAGTGTCGTAGCCATTTACAGTAATGTAAAAGCATCCTTGGCCGAAAAAAAATCCTCATGATATATCAAATGGAATTCAAGTTTCATGGTAGCCAGGTTAACCAATCATAGGAATACCTTTGAATGAAATTATTTTCACTGTGCAAGAAATGACTTTCATTGCGTTTTCAGAAGATGTAATCGAATATCTGATGAAGTCAAACGGTCTAATATATCTCTTGCATTTATGAGATATTCATTCTCGTTCATACAATTTCTATATTTGTAGCAATGAACACTGTCCATAGGAACACCACGAATATGGTTGTAAAATATTAAATGATAATGCATGTCCAATAGAGCATCACTCTAAATATTTACATTACAAGAGGTAAGGATTTTATCTTTTGATATACATATTAGTAATCAGAGTTTTGGCACTAAATATTTTTCTTATTTATTTTATCAGTGGCGTCACGTACAAATGAAAGAAGTAAACAAATGCTACTGTTTTTAGTGACACGCAAATTAAGTAAATCATACAGGGAGCGGAAGACACCTACAGGTAATTTTTTCTTGTTTAATATACAGAATATACAAAGATTTGGGATCAATAATCTTAGACATAGGAGGGTGTAGGTGGCTTGTAGGAAGGCTGAGGAGGACCATAGGAGGCTTTTGGGGTGGAGTACTGAGCCTCTCCTTCATAGGTGACGTCAGCCACATATCCAGAGTCGCCGTTGACAACGTAGGTGACTCTCTGCAGTCGACCGTCGGGAAGCAGGACGTAGTACGATCCCTGTGTATTGTCACCATCACGTGCTTCCTGATGTCCGAAGTCGTTGCCAGATGGTGGGTCGTTTACAGCGTAGTTGAAGTCGTACTTGGCGGGTGCATAAGAGGGTGTGGGAGCTGAGTAGGCATATCTAGGCGGGCTATCTGGACGGGCGACGGCGACGACCACAAGGGCGGCCAGTGCAAATACCTGCAGTACAATAATATTTTGAAATTATATTCAATGATATACAAGCCATGCTTACACATCCCGAGGATAGTATTTTGTCAATCCAAATCAAAGTAAGAATGACAGAGTAATGAATCATTTTCTTTTACAGAGCTCTGTTCACAAGACCCTAACTGTTTGAGTTTAGGCTAGCCTTTAAAGGTACACATGGATTATGAAAGAAATCTGAAAAGGAAATGAAACGAAGTAAACGGAAACTAGTTGATGAAAGTAACGGGAATATGACAATAATGATACACTTCTATCTCGATGACCAGTTCAGATTTGCTGATCATGATTTATAGTTACAATTGACAAAACACGAGTGCATACCTTGAATGCCATGTCAGAATGAATCTGTGATGAGACTGCAGGGACACTGACGGAGTGAGTCATTTCTTATATACGACTGTCCAAGAGTAACTCCGCCCTTTCTGTGACGTCATTAAACATTCCTACAAGTTTACCTTGATTCTTCTTCCGACCGAGTTTTCCCGTCCATTTTTTTTTCACGCTGTCTTTGGCGGTAAAGTTAGAAATTATTTAAAGCCGATGAATAAAGTCACAACTCGCTCAAATATATAAACGTGAATATACTGTTTATGTACAGATGTATATATTATAAGCACACAGACGTATGTGAATATATATATATATATATATATATATATATATATATATATATATATATATATATACATACATACATACATACATACATACATACATACATACACACACACACACACCACACACACACCACATACACACACACACACACACACACACACACACCACACACACACACCACACATATATATATATATATATAATATATATATATATATATATACACATATATATACATACGTATACACCACACACACACACACACACACACACACACACACACACACACACACACATACACACACACACACACACACACACACACATATATATATATATATATATATATATATATATATATATATATATATATACATATATATATGTGCGTGTGATAGTGATGGTTTGCAGGCAGGTTTTCACAATTCACCGTGCATTTCACATGTTTTCAAAAGCATCTTCGATCACCGTCCCTATCCCTCTGGACTCTCCACAGCTTGGCGATAATGTATTTGGGGAATTCAGTCCCCAGTTCTGAAATAATACAGAACATAAATCCTTATATAATTTCCTTTAGCATTATTCTCATCACCATTTGAACCCGCCATTTTTTTAATGAACATCTATACACCACCAGTATTATATAAGCACACACACACACACACACACACAAACACACACATATGTATGTGCGCGTGTTTAAATGTGCGGGTGTAAATAAATAGATATAGACACGTGATATATAGATATATGCAGAGGTGCGAACGTAGTGATAAGTATTGCCTTTGCAATGGCAGAAAGATTGACCCGCGGCCTATTGCGCATGGTCCTCTACGTACATGTCAACCTTGTCCACCTGACTATAAGGCCAGCTTTGACTCTCGTGTATTTGTGAGTATGAATATATGTATATATATTTATAAACACACATATACAAGTACAAACACACACATAAATATTTCGGTACAGATATGTTTGCTGTGTTGTTTGGATGTATTTGTATTTATATTGTTCATACCATATGATCAGTACCACATTAATTTTGTTTGTTTGTTAGAATGCTGAACTTCATATAAATAGGGTGTACTTTAACTACAGCGATAATATTGTCAAACTGTCTTCATATCATGAAATATATTGCTATTAAGGAAGGATTTAAAATTACTAAACGTGAAATTTGTATTTAATCTTTCTTCTGGAAAGTGATCCGAGATCAATATTTTTCAGTATATCAGTATATATAAGCATAGAATGAAAGAATATCCGCACTGCCACAAACGCACACTAAGATATTGGGATATATTAAAAAGAGATATTGTAAAGTGGATTTACTGAGCTGATTTGTTTTCAAGACTCATGGTACTAAAATTAACCAAATATATATAGTGTTTCGCGTTCTAAAAATACAATTTTGCCTTATTCTCACGTGTATATTGATAATTGATATTGTAGCCCTTGGATTTTTATTAGTTTAAAACCGAAGGTTGGAGTTGAAGTCGAACTTTGCAGTTGGGTTAACATATTGGGCTGATTCTCCGGAAGCGCGATGACGGCGGCCACGAGGAAGACCAGTACAAAGAGACCGCTATGCCTTGGTGGCCAGGTTAAATGTACCAATATATTCTCAGTGATATGTCTACATGCCTACGACCGTGCCTTAATGATATCTAGAATTCATTAAGTGATATTATAAGCACATGCCTTAAATGTCAGAGTGAATTTTTCATGAAACTGAAAGAAAACTGATGGAGACAGTGATAATCCTTTTTAAGCGATTGTCCAAGAAAAATTCCACACCTATATTATGACATGAGGAAATATTATCCCGTTATGTTTTTCCGTTCAGTGATGTTACAACATTTAACGTTATTTGAATGATTAAGGCGAAGTCATATACAACTAACAACTGAAATCTCAACCCTTGCGAATTATTTTCCGGAAGAAAACGCCTACAGGCATATGTATATATACATGTGTGTGTTCAGTGATACACATATACGATACACAAGCATACGTACACACATATGTACACACATATACATGTACATATATATATATATATATATATATATATATATATATATATATATTTATACATATGAAATATTGTATGTAATATATATATATATATATATATATATATATATATATATATATATATATATATATATTTATACATATGAAATATGTATGTAATATATATATATATATATATATATATATATATATATATATATATATATATATATATATACATCTGTACATACACACACATATATATGTATGTGTGTGTGCGTGCAGTATATATATAAAGGGAATTTAGCATGGGGTATTTAGACTACTGAAGACGAAGTCAGTGATTTCTTTTTTTTACTTTATTTCCATTAATAGATTTATGCATAGGAAGGGGTAGGTGGATTGTAGGAGGGTTGAGGAGGCCCATAAGTGGCTTGTGGGTACTGGGCTTCACCCTCGTAGGTGACATCAGCCACGTATCCGGAGTCACCATTGACGGTGTAAGTGACCCTCTGTAACCGACCGTCGGGAAGAAGGACGTAGTATGATCCCTGTGTGTTGTCTCCATCACGGGCTTCCTGGTGTCCGAAGTTGTTGCCTGATGGTGGGTCTTCGACGGCGTAGTTAAAGTCGTACTTGGCGGGTGCATAAGCGGGTGTGGGAGGGG
>NC_051388.1:49150419-49185419 GCF_015228065.2 Penaeus monodon | reverse complement strand
AATATTCTTGGAAAACATGACCGATAACTATCCGGACTAACATATTTTAAGCATAGGAGGGGGTGGGTGGCTTGTAGGAAGGCTGAGGAGGACCATAGGAAGCCTGTGGGGTAGAGTACTGAGCCTGTCCCTCGTAGGTGACATCGGCCACATAACCGGAGTCTCCATTCACAGTGTAGGTGACCCTCTGCAGACGACCGTCGGGAAGAAGGACGTAGTAGGATCCCTGTGTGTGGTCGCCATCACGGGCTTCCTCATGCCCGAAGTCGTTGCCAGATGATTGGTCATTTACGGCGTAGTTGAAGTCGTACTTGGCAGGTGCGTAAGAGGGTGTGGGAGCGGAGTAAGCATATGTGGGCGGGTTATCTGGACGGGCGATTGTGACGACCACAAGGGCGGCCAGAGCAAATACCTACCGAAAATACATTTGCGTGACCAACTTGATGCAGTAGATACAAATATGCAAATATGCAGTCCATGATTTTAGAAATATTTACAGTAACGGACAGATTTTTTAAAAAATAACACATAACCGTAATATTATCTCCAACACCATAACAAAAAGAGGTTATAATATTGGTGGAAATTTGAAATTTTTAAAACTACAAAAGTAGATAAAAAAATCTCCAACTAGCACAAGGGCAGCCAGTATGAATACCGAAAAATCTGTTTACGAGATCATATTTGTGGAGTAAGTTCACACATGTGATCCATGAATTTAGACATATCTATATTAAAAGACCGAAGGCTATTTATAATATATATGTCCGGTATATGAATATACCGGAAAGAGATAGTATAAGGTTGGGGGTTTAGATTAAGAAATTCTTTACCGTCAACAGCAGTAATGTTCAAATTCTCGGCAACATATTTGGTTTAAATAATGTTAGGAGATTAAGCACTGTCTATTCTGAACAGCCAAAAGGAGGCATCTTAAAAAAGAGATGAAAATAAATATTTGAGTTGTAAAGTTAAATAAGAGTGATATGTAAATAACACGGGTACATGCCTTGAATGCCATGTTGTCAGATGGGACTGCAGTGAGACTGACGAAGAGAGTGAGAGTTCTTTCTTTTATACAAATTTCCAAGGAAAACTCCGCCCATGTGATGACGTCAGGAAATATTCCAAGTTAACCCTGATTCTTCTCTCCTTTTCCTCTTCGGCGATATTACACAAATGTAATATGTTAATTTTAATCTAAAGGACTATGTGGAAGCTATTTATTCGGCATTGTTTATGCTATACTGGACGTATAATGGAGAGCTATATGGATAGTTTTAAATGTACTATCTATGTTCTATATATGCCGTTCTAGATTTTCTGTTGCCAAATCGAGGGCAGGAAGCTGCATTCTTAAGACTGGAAATTTGGAATGACTGATGTTGCATGAAAGTGGACGGCGGTTAATTCGGGAATGAAAGACTGATTGGTGGTGATTGGTATTAAAATAGCAAGTGCGGTATTGATAAAAAAATACTATTATATCGTCATGCTTCGTAATTCCTAAATCACCAATCCTGGTAATATTAATAATCAAGAATTGTAATATTAATTTGATGATTAATAAAGATCATGGCAATCCCCTTATTATCATAACTTTTGATATACAAACATTATCCTTTCCCTATCCTAGTCAGTACTAATAAATGGCTACCCACACAATAATGGCTAATCATTGGTAAGAAAAGCGTATGCTCGATTAAGGATTCCCCCCTAAAGATATGCATAAGTCATTTTGATGCACAATCCTGCAAAAATACAGCCTCCCACAGCAACCTTGCTACTTGTATATTGCAAGACTGTGGCGATATAGTAAGACTCCAAGTTGAGAATAGACTGTTGAATGCCCACAGAATTTGAATTTCAGACAAATCTAATTAATTCATTGTAACACCACGTAAGATAGCCGACGCCTCAGTCATTTATGTTTAATATACCTAGCACTGTTTAAATTTTTACTAAACAATTAATATCACCTTTAGTGAATCAAGGAGTACTCGACAACACGCTGCATTTCTGAAATTAGAAAAAAAACAAGCACACAATATAATCTTTGCATAAGATGCCATTACAGTCTATAATGTGTTACTGATTTGGTGAGGCTCAGGTTTATTTATTTTCTTTATAAATCCTCCACTCTCAGTCTGGAGTGGATCAAAATATTGTGCATATCTATTCTTAAAAAAAGCTTGTTTGTTTTTCTTTACAAACTTAATTATAGAGAAATGTATATTTCAGTCATCATTCCTGGAGAACATGGAGTTTAAAGAAACAAGATTTCATATCGATCCTGGCTAACAGGTCTTAAGCACAGGAGGGAAAGGTGGTTTGTAGGAGACCTTTGGGTGGAGTACTCAGCTTCTCCTTAGTAGGTGACCCACTGCAGACTACCGTCGAGAAGGACAGAGTAGGATCAGAGTGTGTTGTCACTGCCACGGGCTTCATGATGTTTGGAGTCGTTACCAGATGGTGGATCGTTGACAGCGTAGTAGAAGGCATACTTGGCGGTAATTATTAGCCAATTCTAATCCAATATCAGAACGGCTAGAGCTTAGTAAGAGAAGCGCATTTTTTTTGCTTAGGCCTGTATAATCATTTCCATATCGTGTCGGTATGGAAAACAGTCCAATGCAATATATGAAGAACTGTTTTCAAATAAAAATTTCATCGTTATGGTGTCACTTTATATAACCTCGTATGCCACGTCTTGAACGGATGGGTAATACAGCTGGATCCTCTAAGTCAATTATTTATCCAGCAAATGAATATAATATTTAGCAAAGACACCATACGAGCCCCCTCCCCCCTTTTTTAAATCCAAGACTGACCTTGCATGGATCCAAGAATAACCTGGCGTGGATCAGGTTATTTTGGAAGAACAGCGCATGATGTTTAATCGATAGAAGTTATAATAATTTTGATTTACCTTGGTTATTAATTATAATAACATGGTAAAGACAGAACCAGATTTTGCCCCTACGCTTTTGACGGCACAAAGGATTTTTAGTTATTCAAGGAATGTAAGTCTTCTTTTTTAATAAGTAATATATACATATAACCTCGGCCAATCAATAGTCATGGAGAACGTAGAATATATATAGATATATGACTGTTATTTACCATAGCTATCATGCTTTAAGCATAAGAGGGGGTAGGTGGCTTATAGGAAGGCTGAGGAGGACCATATATATATGTGTGTGTATGCACACACACACACACACACACAAATATACAGTATACATATATATGTTACGTATTTATATATACACATGTATATGTACACACACACACACAAGTATATATGTATATATATAGATATATATGCACACACACATACCTAATCTTCAAATACATTTAGATAAAAATATACACACAGTACATAGATTTGTGTTTGTGCACACACACACCTATATACGTATGTACAGACACACACATATATATGTATGTATACACACGCATATAAGTATATATGCATATATATATATATATATATATATATATATATATATATAATATATATCACTCCGATGTACAATCCTCCAAAATCTTGAGTTATCAGTGGACCAGGACACTTGGAGAGGATTGTGCATCACATTTAACTATTAGAAAATATATTTTTTTCTTTTTAGTTTACCAAAGAAAAAAAAAATTGCTTATGAGTGAGACAAGGAATGTAAAAGTGTTATAGTTTGAGTTTGCTATTTTATTATATATATAAATATTTACGAGCAATAAATATTCTTGGAAAACATGACCGATCACTATCCGGACTAACATCTTTTAAGCATAGGAGGGGGTGGGTGGCTTGTAGGAAGGCTGAGGAGGACCATAGGTAGCCTGTGGGGTAGGGTACTGAGCCTGTCCCTCGTAGGTGACATCAGCCACGTAACCGGATTCTCCATTCACAGTGTAGGTGACCCTCTGCAGACGACCGTCGGGAAGAAGGACGTAGTAGGATCCCTGTGTGTTGTCGCCATCACGGGCTTCCTGATGTCCAAAATCGTTGCCAGATGATTGGTCATTTACGGCGTAGTTGAAGTCGTACTTGGCAGGTGCATAAGAGGGTGTGGGAGCGGAGTAAGCATATGTGGGCGGGTTATCTGGACGGGCGATTGTGACGACCACAAGGGCGGCCAGAGCAAATACCTACCGAAAATGACATTTGCGTGACCAACTTGATGCAGTAAATACAAATATGCAATTCATGATTTTAGAAATATTTACAGTAACGGACAGATTTTTTAAAAATAATGTATAACCGTAATATTATATCCAATACCACAACAGAAAGAGGCCACAAAAAGATTGGTGGAAAATTTTAATTTTTTAACTAGTCAACAAAAGTAAATAAAAAAGCTCCACCAATTATGGGAACCAAGGAACTTTAAAAACACAAGGGTAGCCAGTACAAATACCGAAAAATGTGTTTACGTGATCATATTTATGGAGTAAGTTCAGACATATGATCCATGAATTTAGACATATCTATACTAATACCGAAGGCTATTTAATAACATATATTTCCGGCATATAAATATACCGGAAAGAGACAGTATAAGATTGGGAGTGTAGATTAAGAAATTCTTTA
Organism: Penaeus monodon; assembly: GCF_015228065.2. Taxonomy (NCBI): domain Eukaryota; kingdom Metazoa; phylum Arthropoda; class Malacostraca; order Decapoda; family Penaeidae; genus Penaeus; species Penaeus monodon. Next base: position 49,180,828 of record NC_051388.1, on the reverse strand, counting down.
TCGTCAACAGCAGTAAAGATCAAATTCTCGGCAACATATTTGGTTTAAATAATGTTAGGAGATTAAGCACTGTCTATTCTGAACGGCCAAAAGGAGGCATCTTAAAAAAGAGATGAAAATAAATATTTGAGTTGTAAAGTTGATATGTAAATAACACGGGTACATGCCTTGAATGCCATGTTGCCAGATGGGACTGCAGTGAGACTGACGAAGAGAGTGAGAGTTCTTTCTTTTATACAAATCTCCAAGGAAAACTCCGCCCATGTGATGACGTCAGGAAATATTCCAAGTTAACCCTGATTCTTCTCTCAAGCGAGTTTTCCTGTTCGGCGATATTACACAAATGTAATATGTTAATTTTAATCTAAAGGACTATGTGGAAGCTATATATTCGGCATTGTTCATGCTATACTGGACGTATAATGGAGAGCTATATGGACAGTTTTATATGTACTATCTATGTTCTATATATGACGTTCTAGAAATTCTATTGCCAAGTCCAGGGCACGAAGCTGCATTCTTTAGATTGGAAATTTGGAATGACTGATGTTGCATGAAAGTGGGCGGCGGTTAATTCGGGAATGAAAGACTGATTGGTGGTGATTGGTATTAAAATAGCAAGTGCAGTATTGATAAAAAAGTACTGTTTTATCGTTATGCTTCGTAATTCCTAAATCACCAATCCTGGTAATTTTAATAATCAAGAATTCTAATATTAATTTGATGATTAATAAAGATCAGGGCAATCCCATTATTATCATAACTTTTGATATACAAACATTACCCTTTCCCGATCCTAGTCAGTACTAATAAATGGCTACCCACACAAGAATGGATAATCACTGGTAAGAAAAGCGTATACTCGATTAAGGATTCCTCCCTAAAGATATACATAAGTCATTTTGATGCACAATCCTACAAAAATCCAGCCTCCCACAGCAACCTTGCTACTTGTATGTTGCAAGACTGTGGCGATATAGTAAGACTCCAAGTTGAGAATAGACTGTTGAGTGCCCACAGAATTTGAATTTCAGATAAATCAAATTAATTCATTGTAACACCACGTAAGAAAGCCGACGCCTCAGTCATTTATGTTTAATATACCTAGCACTGTTTAAATTCTTACTAAACAATTAAAAACCTTTAGTGAATCAAGGAGTACTCGACAACACGCTGCATTTCTGAAATTAGAAAAAAAAAACAAGCACACAATATAATCTTTGCATAAGATGCCATTACGATCTATAATGTGTTACTGAGTTGGTGAGGCACAGGTTTATTTATTTTCTTTATAAATCCTCCACTCTCAGCCTGGAGTGGATCAAAATATTGTGCATAATATTTATTCTTAAAAAAAAAAACTTGTTTGTTTTTCTTTACAAACTTAAATATACAGAAATGTATATTTCAGTCCTCATTCGTGGAGAAAATGGAGTACAAAGAAACAAGCTTTTATATCGATCCTGGCTAACAAGTCTTAAGCTTAGGAGGGGAGGGTGGTTTGTAGGCGACCTTTGGGTGGAGTACTCAACTTCTCCTTAGTAGGTGACCCTCTGCAGACTACCGTCGAGAAGGACATAGTAGGATCAAAGTGTGTTGTCACTGCCACGGGCTTCATGATGTCCAGAGTCGTTACCAGATGGTGGATCGTTGACAGCGTAGTTGAAGGCATACTTGGCGGTAATTATTAGCCAATTCTAATCCAATATCAGAACGGCTAGAGCTTAGTAAGAGAAGCGCATGTTCGGTAAAGGATTATTATTATTATTATTTTTTTACTTAGGCCTGTATAATCATTTCCATATCGTGTCGGTATGGGAAACAGTCCAATGCATATATGAAGAACAGTTTTCAAATAAAAATTTCATCGTTAAGGTGTCACTGTATATAACCTCGTATGCCATGTCTTGAACGATTGGGTAATACAGCTGGATCCTCTAAGTCAGTTATTTATCCTGCCTTAAATGATGTTAACATTATTATGTATGAATGAAGGACTGTCCACCAACATTGCTGTCATGTAAGACTCGCTTCTCTGACCAGCAAATGAATATAATATTTAGCACAGACACCATACGAGCCCCCCTCCCCCCTTTTTTAAATCCAAGACTGACCTGGCATAGATCAGGTTATTTTGGAAGAACAGCGCATGATGTTTAATAGACAGAAGTTATATTAACCCAATCACCCCGGATTTATGTTCTGTCCCTTGTAGGTTTTTGTGAATTTTGTTACATACAGATGGCTCCACATGTGCTCAGCCTCCAAGGAGTCTATCAGTAGACCCTACTGACTGATCTTGATTCCCCATTCCTTGAATTGGCGGGAAAATGCGCTTTTCCTTTTAATACAATTGATATCAATACTGTTATTATTGTTATTGATGTTATGATTATTAAAGTATTATTAAAATCTTGTTAACATTTAAGACAATGAAATAATGCAAAAGATCCTTTCCAAAAGTCAAGGAAAAGGGTAAACAGGTGAGAAAGGTAGGACTAATAAGTGACCCCTTGATGACTAAGCACTTGTAGAGCCATCTATGTGTGAATACAATAAATAAACCTGTGTTACAGTGGGCATGGCATGTATTCTTGCCAAACGTGGCGATTGGGTTAATTTTGATTTACCTTGGTTATTAATTATAATAACATGGTAAAGACAGAACTAGATTTTGACCCTACGCTTTTGACGGCACAAAGGTTTTTGAGTTATTCAAGGAATGTAAGTCTTCTTTTTTGATATGTAATATGTACATATAACCTAGGTCAATCAATAGTCATGGAGAACGTAGAATATCTATAGATATATGACTGTTATTTACCATAGATATCATTCTTTAAGCATAAGAGGGGGTAGGTGGCTTATAGGAAGGCTGAGGAGGACCATATTTAATATATATATATATATATATATATATATATATATATATACATATACATATATATGTATATCTGTATATATATATATTATATATATATATATGTGTGTGTGTGTGTGTGTGTGTGTGTGTGTGTGTGTGTGTGTATATATATATACAGTATACATATATATGCTACATATTTATATATACACATGTATATGTACACACACACACACACACACATACAAGTATATATATGTATATATATAGATATAGATATATATGCACACACACACACACACACACATATCTAATCTTCAAATACATTTAGATTAAAAATACCAAAGAGAAAAAATTAGGGTTTAAATATACGCCTTTGATGTTACAGAAGCTTATGAGTTACACAAGGAATGTAAAAGTGTAAAGTTTGAGTTTGCTAATTTAATATGTATAAAAAGATTTACGATCAATAAATACTCTTGAAAAAACATGATATATACATACATATCCATGTATATATACACACATATGTGTATACACATAATTTTACACAGCATACACACAGTACATAGGTGTGTGTATGTGCACACACACACACCTATATACGTATGCACACACACACCTATATACGTATGCACACACACACCTATATACGTATGCACACACACACACACACACACACACACACACACACACACAAACACACACACACACACACACACACATATATATATGTATGTATGTATACACACACGCATATAAGTATATATCCATATATATATATATATATATATATATATATATATATATATATATATATCACTCCGATGTATAATCCTCCAAAATCTTGAGTTATCAGTGGACCTGGACACTTGGAGAGGATTGTGCATCACATTTTAAAAAATACATTTTACATTTTTTTCTTTTTAGTTCATCAAAGAAAAAAAAAAATGCTCATGAGTTAGACAAGGAATGTTTGAGTTTGCTATTTTATTATATATATAAATATTTACGAGCAATAAATATTCTTGGAAAACATGACCGACAACTATCCGGACTAACACATTTTAAGCATAGGAGGGGATGGGTGGCTTGTAGGAAGGTTGAGGAGGACCATAGGAAGCCTGCGGGGTAGAGTACTGAGCCTGTCCCTCGTAGGTGACATCAGCCACATAACCGGAGTCTCCATTCACAGTATAGGTGACCCTCTGCAGACGACCGTCGGGAAGAAGGACGTAGTAGGATCCCTGTGTGTGGTCGCCATCACGGGCTTCCTCATGCCCGAAGTCGTTGCCAGATGATTGGTCATTTACAGCGTAGTTGAAGTCGTACTTGGCAGGTGCGTAAGAGGGTGTGGGAGCGGAGTAAGCATATGTGGGCGGGTTATCTGGACGGGCGATTGTGACGACCACAAGGGCGGCCAGAGCAAATATCTACCGAAAATTATATTTGCGTGACCAACTTGATGTAGCAGATACAAATTTGCAAATATGCAGTCCATGATATTAGCGATATTTACAATAACGGACAGAAACTTTTTTTTTCAGTAACATATAACCTTAATATTATCTCCAATACCATAACAGAAAGAGGCCATAATAAGATTGGTGGAAAATTTTAATTTTTTTAACCAGTCAAAAAAAGTAGATAAAAAAAACTCCAACTAGCACAAGGGCAGCCAGTATGAATACCGAAAAATCTGTTTACGTGATCATATTTATGGAATAAGTTCACACATGTGATCCATGAATTTAGACATATATATATATATACTAAAAGACCGAAGACTATTTATAACATAATTTCTGGTATATAAATATATCGGAAAGAGACAGTATAAGATTGGGAGTGTAGATTAAGAAATTCTTTACCGTCAACAGCAGTAAAGATCAAATTCTCGGCAATATATTTGGTTTAAATAATGTTAGGAGATTAAGCACTGTCTATTCTGAACAGCCAAAAGGAGGCATCTTAAAAAAGAGATGAAAATAAATATTTGAGTTGTAAAGTTAAATAAGAGTGATATGTAAATAACACGGGTACATGCCTTGAATGCCATGTTGTCAGATGGGACTGCAGTGAGACTGACGAAGAGAGTGAGAGTTCTATCTTTTATACAAATTTCCAAGGAAAACTCCGCCCATGTGATGACGTCAGGAAATATTCCAAGTTAACCCTGATTCTTCTCTCAAGCGAGTTTTCCTCTTCAGCGATATTACACGAATGTAATATGTTAATTTTAATCTAAAGGACTATGTGGAAGCTATTTATTCGACATTGTTCATACTATACTGGACGTATAATGGAGAGCTATATGGATAGTTTTAAATGTACTATCTATGTTCTATATATGACGTTCTAGATTTTCTGTTGCCAAGTCGAGGGCAGGAAGCTGCATTCTTAAGACTGGAAATTTGGAATGACTGATGTTGCATGAAAGTGGGCGGCGGTTAATTCGGGAATGAAAGACTGATTGGTGGTGATTGGTATTAAAATAGCAAGTGCGGTATTGATAAAAAAAATACTGTTATATCGTCATGCTTCGTAATTCCTATCACCAATCACCAATCCTGGTAATATTTATAATCAAGAATTCTAATATTAATTTGACGATTAATAAAGATCATGGCAATCCCATTATTATCATAACTTTTGATATACAAACATTATCCTTTCCCGATCCTAGTCAGTACTAATAAATGGCTACCCACACAAGAATGGCTAATCATTGGTAAGAAAAGCATATGCTCGATTAAGGATTCCCCCCTAAAGATATGCATAAGTCATTTTGATGCACAATCCTACAAAAATCCAGCCTCCCACAGCAACCTTGCTACTTGTATATTGCAAGACTGTGTCGATATAGTAAGACTCCAAGTTGAGAATAGACTGTTGAATGCCCACAGAATTTGAATTTCAGACAAATCTAATTAATTCATTGTAACACCACGTAAGATAGCCGACGCCTCAGTCATTTATGTTTAATATACCTAGCACTGTTTAAATTTTTACTAAACAATATCACCTTTAGTGAATCAACAACACGCTGCATTTCTGAAATTAGAAAAAAAAACAAGCACACAATATAATCTTTGCATAAGATGCCATTACAATCTATAATGTGTTACTGAGTTGGTGAGGCTCAGGTTTATTTATTTTCTTTATAAATCCTCCACTCTCAGCCTGGAGTGCATCAAAATATTGTGCATAATATTTATTCTTAAAAAAAAGCTTGTTTGTTTTTCTTTACAAACTTAATTATAGAGAAATGTATATTTCAGTCATCATTCCTGGAGGACATGGAGTTTAAAGAAACAAGATTTTATATCGATCTTGGCTAACAGGTCTTAAGCAAGGAGGGAAAGGTGGTTTGTAGAAGACCTTTGGGTGGAGTACTCAGCTTCTCCTTAGTAGGTGACCCACTGCAGACTACCGTCGAGAAGGACAGAGTAGGATCAGAGTGTGTTGTCACTGCCACGGGCTTCATGATGTTTGGAGTCGTTACCAGATGGTGGATCGTTGACAGCGTAGTAGAAGGCATACTTGGCGGTAATTATTAGCCAATTCTAATCCAATATCAGAACGGCTAGAGCTTAGTAAGAGAAGCGCATTTTTTTTGCTTAGGCCTGTATAATCATTTCCATATCGTGTCGGTATGGGAAACAGTCCAATGCAATATATGAAGAACTGTTTTCAAATAAAAGTTTCATCGTTATGGTGTCACTTTATATAACCTCGTATGCCACGTCTTGAACGGATGGGTAATACAGCTGGATCCTCTAAGTCAATTATTTATCCAGCAAGTGAATATAATACTTAGCAAAGACACCATAAGAGACCCCTCCCCCCTTTTTTAAATCCAAGACTGACCTTGCATGGATCCAAGAATAACCTGGCGTGGATCAGGTTATTTTGGAAGAACTGCGCATGATGTTTAACCGATAGAAGTTATAATAATTTTGATTTACCTTGGTTATTAATTATAATGACATGGTAAAGACAGAACCAGATTTTGCCCCTACGCTTTTGACGGCACAAAGGGTTTTTAGTTATTCAAGGAATGTAAGTCTTCTTTTTTAATAAGTAATATATACATATAACCTCGGCCAATCAATAGTCATAGAGAACGTAGAATATATATAGATATATGACTGTTATTTACCATAGCTATCATGCTTTAAGCCTAAGAGGGGGTAGGTGGCTTATAGGAAGGCTGAGGAGGACCAAGTATATATGTATATATATAGATATAGATATATATGCACACACACATATCTAATCTTCAAATACATTTAGATAAAAAACAAGTACCAAAGAAAAAAATAGGGTTTAAATATACGCCTTTGATGTTGCAGAAGCTTATGAGTTACACAAGGAATGTAAAAGTGTAAAGTTTGAGTTTGCCAATTTAATATATATAAAAAGATTCACGATCAATAAATACTCTTGAAAAACATGATATATACGTACACATACATGTATATATACACACATATGTGTATACACATAATTTTACACAATATACACACAGTACATAGATTTGTGTTTGTGCACACACACACCTATATACGTATGTACAGACACACACATATATATGTATGTATACACACGCATATAAGTATATATATGCATATATATATATATATATATATATATATATATATATATATATATATATAATATATATCACTCCGATGTACAATCCTCCAAAATCTTGAGTTATCAGTGGACCAGGACACTTGGAGAGGATTGTGCATCACATTTAACTATTAGAAAATATATTTTTTTCTTTTTAGTTTACCAAAGAAAAAAAAATTGCTTATGAGTGAGATAAGGAATGTAAAAGTGTTATAGTTTGAGTTTGCTATTTTATTATATATATAAACATTTACGACAAATAAATATTCTTGGAAAACATGACCGATCACTATCCGGACTAACATCTTTTAAGCATAGGAGGGGGTGGGTGGCTTGTAGGAAGGCTGAGGAGGACCATAGGAAGCCTGTGGGGTAGGGTACTGAGCCTGTCCCTCGTAGGTGACATCAGCCACATAACCGGAGTCTCCATTCACAGTGTAGGTGACCCTCTGCAGACGACCGTCGGGAAGAAGGACGTAGTAGGATCCCTGTGTGTGGTCGCCATCACGGGCTTCCTGATGTCCAAAATCGTTGCCAGATGATTGGTCATTTACGGCGTAGTTGAAGTCGTACTTGGCAGGTGCGTAAGAGGGTGTGGGAGCGGAGTAAGCATATGTGGGCGGGTTCTCTGGACGGGCGATTGTGACGACCACAAGGGCGGCCAGAGCAAATACCTACCGAAAATTATATTTGCGTGACCAACTTGATGTAGCAGATACAAATTTGCAAATATGCAGTCCATGATATTAGCAATATTTACAATAACGGACAGAAACTTTTTTTTCAGTAACATATAACCTTAATATTATCTCCAATACCATAACAGAAAGAGGCCATAATAAGATTGGTGGAAAAATTTAATTTTTTTAACCAGTCAAAACCGGCCAGAGCAAATACCTACCGAAAATGACATTTGCGTGACCAACTTGATGCAGTAAATACAAATATGCAATCCATGATTTTAGAAATATTTACAGTAACGGACAGATTTTTAAAAAATAATGTATAACCGTAATATTATATCCAATACCACAACAGAAAGAGGCCACAAAAAGATTGGTGGAAAATTTTGATTTTTTAACTAGTCAACAAAAGTAAATAAAAAAGCTCCACCAATTATGGGAACCAAGGAACTTTAAAAACACAAGGGTAGCCAGTACAAATACCGAAAAATGTGTTTACGTAATCATATTTATGGAGTAAGTTCAGACTTATGATCCATGAATTTAGACATATCTATACTAATACCGAAGGCTATTTAATAACATATATTTCCGGCATATAAATATACCGGAAAGAGACAGTATAAGATTGGGAGTGTAGATTAAGAAATTCTTTATCGTCAACAGCAGTAAAGATCAATTTCTCGGCAACATATTTGGTTTAAATAATGTTAGGCGATTAAGCACTGTCTATTCTGAACAGCCAAAAGGAGGCATCTTAAAAAAGAGATGAAAATAAATATTTGAGTTGTAAAGTTGATATGTAAATAACACGGGTACATGCCTTGAATGCCATGTTGCCAGATGGGACTGCAGTGAGACTGACGAAGAGAGTGAGAGTTCTTTCTTTTATACAAATTTCCATGGAAAACTCCGCCCATGTGATGACGTCAGGAAATATTCCAAGTTAACCCTGATTCTTCTCTCAAGCGAGTTTTCCTCTTCGGCGATATTACACAAATGTAATATGTTAATTTTAATCTAAAGGACTATGTGGAAGCTATTTATTCGACATTGTTCATGCTATACCGGACGTATAATGGAGAGCTATATGGACAGTTTTATATGTACTATCTATGTTCTATATATGACGTTCTAGAAATTCTATTGCCAAGTCCAGGGCAGGAAGCTGCATTCTTTAGATTGGAAATTTGGAATGACTGATGTTGCATGAAAGTGGGCGGCGGTTAATTCGGGAATGAAAGACTGATTGGTGGTGATTGGTATTAAAATAGCAAGTGCAGTATTGATAAAAAAGTACTGTTTTATCGTTAGGCTTCGTAATTCCTAAATCACCAATCCTGGTAATTTTAATAATCAAGAATTCTAGTATTAATTTGATGATTAATAAAGATCAGGGCAATCCCATTATTATCATAACTTTTGATATACAAACATTACCCTTTCCCGATCCTAGTCAGTACTAATAAATGGCTACCCACACAAGAATGGATAATCACTGGTAAGAAAAGCGTATACTCGATTAAGGATTCCTCCCTAAAGATATACATAAGTCATTTTGATGCACAATCCTACAAAAATCCAGCCTCCCACAGCAACCTTGCTACTTGTATGTTGCAAGACTGTGGCGATATAGTAAGACTCCAAGTTGAGAATAGACTGTTGAGTGCCCACAGAATTTGAATTTCAGATAAATCGAATTAATTCATTGTAACACCACGTAAGATAGCCGACGCCTCAGTCATTTATGTTTAATATACCTAGCACTGTTTAAATTCTTACTAAACAATTAAAAACCTTTAGTGAATCAAGGAGTACTCGACAACACGCTGCATTTCTGAAATTAGAAAAAAAACAAGCACACAATATAATCTTTGCATAAGATGCCATTACGATCTATAATGTGTTACTGAGTTGGTGAGGCACAGGTTTATTTATTTTCTTTATAAATCCTCCACTCTCAGCCTGGAGTGGATCAAAATATTGTGCATAATATTTATTCTTAAAAAAAAGCTTGTTTGTTTTTCTTTACAAACTTAAATATACAGAAATGTATATTTCAGTCCTCATTCGTGGAGAAAATGGAGTACAAAGAAACAAGCTTTTATGTCGATCCTGGCTAACAGGTCTTAAGCATATGAGGGGAGGGTGGTTTGTAAGCGACCTTTGGGTGGAGTACTCAGCTTCTCCTTAGTAGGTGACCCTCTGCAGACTACCGTCGAGAAGGACAGTGTAGGATCAGAGTGTGTTGTCACTGCCACGGGCTTCCTGATGTTTGGAGTCGTTATCAGATGGTGGATCGTTGACAGCGTAGTAGAAGGCATACTTGGCGGTAATTATTAGCCAATTCTAATCCAATATCAGAACGGCTAGAGCTTAGTAAGAGAAGCGCATGTTCGGTAAAGGATTATTATTATTTTTTTTTTTTACTTAGGCCTGTATAATCATTTCCATATCGTGTCGGTATGGGAAACAGTCCAATGCATATATGAAGAACAGTTATCAAATAAAAATTTCATCGTTAAGGTGTCACTGTATATAACCTCGTATGCCATGTCTTGAACGATTGGGTAATACAGCTGGATCCTCTAAGTCAGTTATTTATCCTGCCTTAAATTATGTTAACATTATTATGTATGAATGAAGGACTGTCCACCAACATTGCTGTCATGTAAGACTCGCTTCTCTGACCAGCAAATGAATATAATATTTAGCAAAGACACCATACGAGCCCCCCTCCCCCCTTTTTTAAATCCAAGACTGACCTGGCATGGATCAGGTTATTTTGGAAGAACAGCGCATGATGTTTAATAGATAGAAGTTATATTAATTTTGATTTACCTTGGTTATTAATTATAATAACATGGTAAAGACAGAACTAGATTTTGACCCTACGCTTTTGACGGCACAAAGGTTTTTGAGTTATTCAAGGAATGTAAGTCTTCTTTTTTGATAAGTAATATATACATATAACCTAGGTCAATCAATAGTCATGGAGAACGTAGAATATCTATAGATATATGACTGTTATTTACCATAGATATCATGCTTTAAGCATAAGAGGGCGTAGGTGGCTTATAGGAAGGCTGAGGAGGACCATATTTTATTATATATATATATATATATATATACACATACATATATATATATATATATATATATATATATATATAATATATATGTAATATCTATCTATCTATCTATCTATCTATAATATATATTATATACTATATATAAATATAATATATATATGTTTGTTGTGTTGTGTTGTGCACACACACACACACACACACACATATATGTAATATTGTATACAGTATAATAATATGTTTACATATTATATTACAATGTATATTACACACACACGACATGTAAAGTAATTATTTCTAATAGATATAGATATAATATGATACACACAAACACATATCTAATCTTAAAACATTAGATTAAAAATCCAAGAGAAAATAGGTTTAAATATACGCCTTTGATGTTACGAAGCTTAATTTACACAAGATAAAATGTAAATTAGTTGCTAATTTATATGTAAAAAAGATTACGTCATAATACTCTGAAACAACATATATATAAAACATATACAGTAAATACACACATATGTATACACAATTTACACAGCAACACACAGAAACACACACACACACAGACACACACACACAGAAACACACACACACACACATATATAGGTATGTATGTATACACACACGCATATAAGTATCTATCTATCTATCTATCTATCTATACATATATATATATATATATATATATATATATATCACTCGGATGTATAATCCTCTAAAATCTTGAGTTATCAGTGGACCTGGACACTTGGAGAGGATTGTGCATCACATTTTAAAAATACATTTTACATTTTTTTATTTTTAGTTCATCAAAGAACAAAAAAAAAAAAAGAAAAAGAAAAAAATGCTCATGAGTTAGACAAGGAATGTTTGAGTTTGCTATTTTATTATATATATATAAATATTTACGAGCAATAAATATTCTTGGAAAACATGACCGACAACTATCCGGACTAACACATTTTAAGCATAGGAGGGGGTGGGTGGCTTGTAGGAAGGCTGAGGAGGACCATAGGAAGCCTGTGGGGTAGAGTACTGAGCCTGTCCCTCGTAGGTGACATCAGCCACATAACCGGAGTCTCCATTCACAGTATAGGTGACCCTCTGCAGACGACCGTCGGGAAGAAGGACGTAGTAGGATCCCTGTGTGTGGTCGCCATCACGGGCTTCCTCATGCCCGAAGTCGTTGCCAGATGATTGGTCATTTACGGCGTAGTTGAAGTCGTACTTGGCAGGTGCATAAGAGGGTGTGGGAGCGGAGTAAGCATATGTGGGCGGGTTATCTGGACGGGCGATTGTGACGACCACAAGGGCGGCCAGAGCAAATACCTACCGAAAATTATATTTGCGTGACCAACTTGATGTAGCAGATACAAATATGCAAATATGCAGTCCATGATATTAGCAATATTTACAATAACGGACAGAAACTTTTTTTTCAGTAACATATAACCTTAATATTATCTCCAATACCATAACAGAAAGAGGCCATAATAAGACTGGTGGAAATTTTTAATTTTTTTAACCAGTCAAAAAAAGTAGATAAAAAAAACTCCAACTACCACAAGGGCAGCCAGTATGAATACCGAAAAATCTGTTTACGTGATCATATTTATGGAATAAGTTCAGACATGTGATCCATGAATTTAGATATATATATATATATATATACTAAAAGACCGAAGACTATTTATAACATATTTCTGGTATATAAATATATCGGAAAGAGACAGTATAAGATTGGGAGTGTAGATTAAGAAATTCTTTACGGTCAACAGCAGTTAAGATCAAATTCTCGGCAACATATTTGGTTTAAATAATAATAGGAGATTAAGCACTGTCTATTCTGAACAGCCAAAAGGAGGCATCTTAAAAAAGAGATGAAAATAAATATTTGAGTTGTAAAGTTAAATAAGAGTGATATGTAAATAACACGGGTACATGCCTTGAATGCCATGTTGTCCAGATGGGACTGCAGTGAGACTGACGAAGAGAGTGAGAGTTCTATCTTTTATACAAATTTCCAAGGAAAACTCCGCCCATGTGATGACGTCAGGAATATTCCAAGTTAACCCTGATTCTTCTCTCAAGCGAGTTTTCCTCTTCGGCGATATTACACAAATGTAATATGTTAATTTTAATCTAAAGGACTATGTGGAAGCTATTTATTCGGCATTGTTCATGCTATACTGGACGTATAATGGAGAGCTATATAGATAGTTTTAAATGTACTATCTATGTTCTATATATGCCGTTCTAGATTTTCTGTTGCCAAGTCCAGGGAAGGAAGCTGCATTCTTAAGACTGGAAATTTGGAATGACTGATGTTGCATGAAAGTGGGCGGCGGTTAATTCGGGAATGAAAGACTGATTGGTGGTGATTGGTATTAAAATAGCAAGTGCGGTATTGATAAAAAAATACTGTTATATCGTCATGCTTCGTAATTCCTAAATCACCAATCCTGGTAATATTAATAATCAAGAATTCTAATATTAATTTGATGATTAATAAAGATCAGGGCAATCCCATTAATATCATAACTTTTGATATACAAACATTACCTTTTCCCGATCCTAGTCAGTACTAATAAATGGCTACCCACACAAGAATGGATAATCACTGGTAAGAAAAGCGTATACTATATTAAGGATTCCCCCCTAAAGATATACATAAATCATTTTGATGCACAATCCTACAAAAAATCTTTATAAATCCTCCACTCTCAGCCTGGAGTGTATCCAAATATTGTGCATAATATATATTATTAAAAACAAAAGCTTGTTTGTTTTTTCTTTACAAACTTAATTATAGAGAAATGTATATTTCCGTCATCATTCCTGGAGAACACGGAGTACAAAGAAACAAGATTTCATATCGATCCTGGCTAACAGTTCTTAAGGCACAGGAGGGGAGGGTGGTTTGTAGGAGACCTTTGGGTGGAGTACTCAGCTTCTCCTTAGTAGGTGACCCACTGCAGACTACCGTCGAGAAGGACATAGTAGGGTCAAAGTGTGTTGTCACTGCCACGGGCTTCCTGATGTTTGGAGTCGTTACCAGATGGTGGATCGTTGACAGCGTAGTAGAAGGCATACTTGGCGGTAATTATTAGCCAATTCTAATCCAATATCAGAACGGCTAGAGCTTAGTAAGAGAAGCGCATTTTTTTGCTTAGGCCTGTATAATCATTTCCATATCGTGTCGGCATGGGAAACAGTCCAATGCAATATATGAAGAACTGTTTTCAAATAAAAATTTCATCGTTATGGTGTCACTTTATATAACCTCGTATGCCACGTCTTGAACGGATGGGTAATACAGCTGGATCCTTTAAGTCAATTATTTATCCTGCCTTAAATTATTTCAATATTACTTTGTATGAATGAAGGACTGCCCACTAACATTGCTGTCATGTAAGACTCGCTTCTCTGACCAGCAAATGAATATAATATTTAGCAAAGACACCATACGAGCCCCCCTCCCCCTTTTTTTAAATCCAAGAATGACCTGGCGTTGATCAGGTTATTTTGGAAGAACAGCGCATGATGTTTAATAGATAGAAGTTATAATAATTTTGATTTACCTTGGTTATTAATTATAATAACATGGTAAAGACAGAACCAGATTTTGCCCCTACGCTTTTGACGGCACAAAGGTTTTTGAGTTATTCAAGGAATGTAAGTCTTCTTTTTTAATAAGTAATATATACATATAACCTCGGCCAATCAATAGTCATGGAGAATGTAGAATATATATAGATATATGACTGTTATTTACCATAGCTATCATGCTTTAAGCATAAGAGGGGGTAGGTGGCTTATAGGAAGGCTGAGGAGGACCATATATATATGTGTGTGTGTGTGTATGCACACACACACACACATATATATATACAGTATACATATATGTTACATATTTATATATACACATGTATATGTACACACACACACACACAAGTATATATGTATATATATATATATATATATATATATATATATATATATATATATATATATATATATATATGCACACACACATATCTAATCTTCAAATACATTTAGAAAAAAAAAAGAAAAAAAAAGAAAAAAAAATGGGTTTAAATATACGCCTTTGATGTTACAGAAGCTTTTGAGTTACACAAAGAATGTAAAAGTGTAAAATTTGAGTTTGCTAATTTAATACATATAAAAAGATTCATGATCAATAAATACTCTTGAAAAACATGATATTTACATACATATACATGTATACCTATATACGTATGTACAGACACACATACACACACATATATATGTATGTATACGCACACGCATATAAGTATATATATATATATATATATATATATATATATATATATATATATATATATATATATATGTATATCACTCCGATGTATAATCCTCCAAAATCTTGAGTTATCAGTGGACCAGGACACTTAGAGAGGATTATGCATTACATTTAACCATTAGAATATATTTTTAAAAATACATTTCATGTTTTTTCTTTTTAGTTTACCAAAGAAAAAAAAATGCTTATGAGTGAGACAAGGAATGTAAAAGTGTTATAGTTTGAGTTTGCTATTTTATTATACATATAAATATTTACGAGCAATAAATATTCTTGGAAAACATGACCGACAACTATCCGGACTAACATATTTTAAGCATAGGAGGGGGTGGGTGGTTTGTAGGAAGGCTGAGGAGGACCATAGGAAGCCTGTGGGGTAGGGTACTGAGCCTGTCCCTCGTAGGTGACATCAGCCACGTAACCGGAGTCTCCATTCACAGTGTAGGTGACCCTCTGCAGACGACCGTCGGGAAGAAGGACGTAGTAGGATCCCTGTGTGTTGTCACCATCACGGGCTTCCTGATGTCCAAAGTCGTTGCCAGATGATTGGTCATTTACGGCGTAGTTGAAGTCGTACTTGGCAGGTGCGTAAGAGGGTGTGGGAGCGGAGTAAGCATATGTGGGCGGGTTATCTGGACGGGCAATTGTGACGACCACAAGGGCGGCCAGAGCAAATACCTACAGAAAATTATATTTGCGTGACCAACTTGATGCAGTAAATACAAATATGGAATCCATGATTATAGAAATATTTACAGTAATGGACAGATTTTTTTTTTCAATAATGTATAACCGTAATATTATCTCCAATACCATAACAGAAAGAGACCATAATAAGATTTTTTAACCAGTCAACAAAAGTAGATAAGAAAAAGCTCCAACTAGCACAAGGACAGCCAGTGGAGATACCGAAAAATCTGTTGCAGATATGTGATCCATGGATTTAGACATATCTATACTAAAAGACCGAAGGCTATTTATAACATGTATTCCCGGTATATAAATATACCAGTATAAGATTGGGGGTGTAGATTAAGAAATTCTTTACCGTCAACAGCAGTAACGATCAAATTCTCGGCAACATATTTGGTTTAAATAATGTTAGGAGATTAAGCACTGTCTATTCTGAACAACCAAAAGGAGGCATCTTAAAAAAGAGATGAAAATAGATATTTGAGTTGTAAAGTTAAATAAGAGTGATATGTAAATAACACGGGTACATGCCTTGAATGCCATGTTGTCAGATGGGACTGCAGTGAGACTGACGAAGAGAGTGAGAGTTCTTTCTTTTATACAAATTTCCAAGGAAAACCCCGCCCATGTGATGACGTCAAGAAATATTCCAAGTTAACCCTCATTCTTCTCTCAAGCGAGTTTTCCTCTCCGGTGATATTACGATATTACACATATGTAATATGTTAATTTTAATCTAAAGGACTATGTGGAAGCTATTTATTCGGCATTGTTCATGCTATACTGGACGTATAATGTGGAGCTATATGGGTAGTTTTATGTACTATCTATGTTCTATATATGACGTTCTAGATTTTCTGTTGCCAAGTCGAGGGCAGGAAGCTGCATTCTTAAGATTGGAAATTTGGAATGACTGATGTTGCATGAAAGTGGGCGGCGGTTAATTCGGGAATGAAAGACTGATTGGTGGTGATTGGTATTAAAATAGCAAGTGCTGTATTGATAAAAAATTACTGTTTTATCGTCATGCTTCTTAATTCCTAAATCACCAATCCTGCTAATTTTAATATTCAAGAATTCTAATATTAATTTGATGATTAGTAAAGATCAGGGCAATCTCATTAATATCATAACTTTTGATATACAAACATTACCCTTTCCCGATCCTAGTCAGTACTAATAAATGGCTACCCACACAAGAATGGATAATCACTGGTAAGAAAAGCGTATACTCAATTAAGGATTCCCCCCTAAAGATATACATAAATCATTTTGATGCACAATCCTACAAAAAATCTTTATAAATCTTCCACTTTCAGCCTGGAGTGGATAAAAATATTGTGCATAATATATATTATTAAAAACTAAAGCTTGTTTGTTTTTTCTTTACAAACTTAATTATAGAGAAATGTACATTTCCGTCATCATTCCTGGAGAACATGGAGTACAAAGAAACAAGCTTTTATATCGATCCTGGCTAACAGGTCTTAAGCATAGGAGGTGAGGGTGGTTTGTAGGAGACCTTTGGGTGGAGTACTCAGCTTCTCCTTAGTAGGTGACCCTCTGCAGACTATCGTCGGGAAGGACATAGTAGGATCAAAGTGTGTTGTCACTGCCACGGGCTTCCTGATGTCCGGAGTCGTTACCAGATGGTGGATCGTTGACAGCGTAGTTGAAGGCATACTTGGCGGTAACTATTTAACCAATTCTAATGCAATATCAGAGCGGCTAGTGCTTAGCAAGAGAAGTGCATGTTCAGTATAGGATTTTCTTTACGTAGGCATGTATAATAATTTCCATATCGTGTCAGTATGGGAAACAGTCCAATGCACATATGAAGAAATGTTTTCAAATGAACAAAAAAATAATCGTTATGGTGTCACTTTATATAACCTTTATTTATCCTGCCTTAAATTATTTTAATATTCCTTTGCATGAATGAAGGACTGCCCACCAACATTGCTGTCATGTAAGACTCGCTTCTCTGACCAGCAAATGAATATAATATTTAGCAAAGACACCATACGAGCCCCCCTCCCCCCTTTTTTAAATCCTAGAATGATCTTGCCCTCTTCCGGGCGTGGATCAAGTTATTTTGGAAGAACAGCGCATGATGTTTAATCGATAGAAGTTATATTAATTTTGATTTACCTTGGTTATTAATTATAATAACATGGTAAAGACAGAACTAGATTTTGACCCTACGCTTTTGACGGCACAAAGGTTTTTGAGTTATTCAAGAAATGTAAGTCTTCTTTTTTAATAAGTAATATATACATATAACCTCGGTCAATCAATAGTCATGGAGAACATAAACTATATATAGATATATGACTATTATTTACACTAGCTATCATGCTTTAAGCATAAGAGGGGATAGGTGGCTTATAGGAAGGCTGAGGAGGACCATAGGAGGCCTGTGGGGTAGAGTACTGAGCCTCTCCTTCGTAGGTGACATCAGCCACGTAACCGGAGTCTCCATTCACCGTGTAGGTGACCCTCTGCAGACGACCGTCGGGAAGAAGGACGTAGTAGGATCCCTGCGTGTTGTCGCCATCACGGGCTTCCTGATGTCCGAAGTCGTTACCAGATGGTGGGTCGTTGACAGCATAGTTGAAGTCGTATTTGGCAGGTGCGTAAGAGGGTGTGGGAGCAGAGTAGCCATATGTAGGCGGGTTATCTGGACGGGCGATGGCGACAACCACAAGAGCGGCCAGTATAAATACCTGCCGAAAATTACATTTACATGACTATATTAATATAGTAGATTCAGATATGCAATGATATGGAAAGATTTTATTGCATATTTAATAATGTACATGCGCATTTTGAATATCATACCGAAAATAGACTGGAATACGATTGGTGAGGAGTTAGAAATATCAATCAACATATGTAAATCAGAAATGCGTCGTGGAATGAAATGACCGTATTATTCTCACTGACACGTGAAAAACACAGATACATGCCTTGAATGCCATGTTCTCAGGGTGAGACTGCAGGGAGACTGACGAAGGCAGAAAGAGTTCTACCTTTTATACAAGTGCAGAAAAATCCTCCACCTATATATGACGCAGAATATGTCCACAGATCCTGATTCTCTTCGAGAGTTCCTCGAATACAGCAATAAGTAATTATGTTTTTCAGTATTAGTTTATGCTATGTATATGAATTTATTTATATGAATAATCTCTTGATAACGGCCCCTATATAGCTAGAATTTCGTTTGCGAAGTCTAGGGGAGAAAGAAGCAAACATCTGTAGATTTGAGATTTGTTTTTACATGAAACTGGGGGGCGGTAGTATTCGAAGATCTTAAATAGTCAACCGTTAGACTTGCGATGTGTTGCATGGTTATCCGGATATGGCTGGTGTTAATTGACGGCTGGGAACAATGTACACTGGGCGATTCATTGTGAAGTTCATTCTAATGAACTGGAGCAATCTCAGTGCCATTTCTAATTTGCTAATTACAAATTCCAATCTAAGATTATTAATCAGTGGCTACCTATATCAAAATGTCTATTCCTAGGTAAGAAAAACAAACGCTCGGTTAAGGATTCTCCTTAGGGATAAAAATAACACTGGATCGTTTCGATCTGGGAAAGCTCCAAATCCAGAATACTCCGCAGTATGTCAGAAGAATCTATTGTAATCAGTCTGAACTATTTAAAATTGCTCCTGTCATTCACTTTGAATACCATGCAAGATAGCCAGATCCTCAACATTATTTATGTTTATCATGCCGTGCATTGCTTTAAATCATACTAAAAATTAGGCAATATCACCTTGTGTGAGTCAAGGACTGGCTATCAAACCCAGTTGTTTTAACAAGCAATGGATCTCTAACAATAGAGAGAACAGTTATGGATATCACCTTAACTAAGACAATAGTTTATTACTGAATCAATTGGAATAAAGATTATATATATATGTATATATATTTATATTTCTCTCTCTCTCTCTCTCTCTCTCTCTCTCTCTCTCTCTCTCTCTCTCTCACAGTTGGATCATACGCACTGAGCCTGGAGGGTATCAGGGTAATCTTTAAAATATATATTTTTAATTACTGATTAGTTTAACTGTTTCCATAACAGGTAAGTAAACACTAGGCTTTATATTTATTGTATAAATACATATGCAGCGTTTGTCGACGCAATTTTTTTTGGGGGGGAGGGGATATGGAGTAGAAGGGTATATTACTTTTATTACTTTTATGATAACGTCGGGAAGAAGGACGTAGTAGGATCACAGGCCCACTGATGTCCGAAGTCGTTATCAGATGGCGGGTCATATACAGCGTAGTTGAAGTCGTACTTGGCGAGTGCAAAAGCGGGTGTGGGAGCGGATTAACCATACGAAGGATGACTATCTGGAAGGGCCATTACAAAAGCCTGCCAAAAATTATACTTATGTGGTCATATTAATTTTAGTAGACTTATACATGATATATTTTTATAGACATATCCAACACTGTTTAGCCTTTTTGATAATGATGAGACTTAAGACCAAACCAAAACTTTTTAAAACTAGAATCAACTTCTCTCCTATTTAGACAGAACTTTGATATTTTCTTTTAGCAATGTGTTTTCATAATAACAAAAAAAGAGACAAAACTCTACTGAGACGAGACCGAGAGGGATTTTTCTTTTATATAAAATGTCCAAGAAAATCTCCATCCATTTTATGACGTCAGGAAATATCATCCTAACGAGTTAACCTTAATTCTTTCAAGCGAGTTTTTCCCTCAGGCGATATTCCACAATGTAGAAATAGTCTTTAGTTTAAAGAACCATGTAAAAGATTTGTATTAAGAAGAGTGGACTGCAATCACTATTAGTAGAACATGAATCCTTCAGACAGTTAATACTATGGTACCTGACAATGAATTTTATGGTACTTGAAATAGAATATGACGCTGATGGAAATGTTAAACCTTTGGTTTATGTAAACCATCAGATGGCTTTCCTAAATTGATACCGTTCTTAAAGGTATCCATGAGTTTATAACACACACACACACACACACACACACACACACACACATATATATATATATATATATATATATATATATATATATATATATATATATACACATACGTATAATATAATAATATACATATATATATATTATAATTTATAAATTATTATATTATATATGATATATATATCATATAAAATATATATACATTACATACATTGCATAACAACACATATTATAGATTATAATGTGTGTATGTATATATTATATAGTATAATATAAATTTTTTAGAGGTAACATATATGTGTGTGTATATATCTAATTGTGCATAAATACATTTGCAGCATACGCATTTTAGTGCGTTTATAGTAAAGTCGAATTAAAGTCGAGTCTTTCCATTCCTATCCAACTAAAATGAACAGATAATTCTCGGTCTTTTACATTTCCAAGAAAAAGATCTGTGTCTGGATATAGAGAATAAAAGTGTGAGAAAATGTTAAATTTGCCTTTTTAATATCACATCTATCTATCTATCTATAATATTAATAATGATTTTCCTTTAATATCTCTAAGCGTATGAGGGGGTAGGTGGCTTGTACGAAGGCTGAGGAGGACCATAAGTGGCTTGTGGGGTGGAGTACTGAGCTTCTCCTTCGTAGGTGACATCAGCCACGTAACCGGAGTCTCCGTTGACAGTGTAGGTGACCCTCTGCAGACGACCGTCAGGAAGAAGGACGTAGTAAGATCCCTGTGTATTATCGCCATCACGGGCTTCCTGATGTCCGAAGTCGTTGCCAGACGGTGGGTCATTGACGGCGTAGTTGAAGTCGTACTTGGCAGGTGCATAAGCAGGTGTGGGAGCGGAGTAACCATACGTAGGCTGATTATCTGGGATGGAGAGGGCGGCGGCCACGAGGGCGGCTAAAACGAGTACCTGTAACACAGAAGAAGTATTAGTATTAATTGTGTATTGAAGTGAGATATTTGATCAAAATCTCTGTAATATTTTGAAGACTGGAAATTTATTTATGAACTCAATGGATTATGTTTATACATGCCTTGAATGTCATGCTGTCCAGCGTTTTGGTGAGACTGATTGAGCGAAAATTTCCTTCGGTTATATAAGTGTCGAAGTGAAAACTCCACCCTGGTGGTGACGTCAGAGAGTATCATCCCAACTCGATTGCCTTGAGACCTGTGACCGAGTTTTCCCCTTCGTTGGTATTACACTTATAGCTGACGGTCTATTTGTAAGTTGTATTCTTTAAGCGAGAAAAAAGTAAAATTCATGAGAAAGCGAGACTGCCCCTCCTCGCTGGTCAACAAAGAACACAAAGAGATTATTGTCACAATCACAAAAGCTGACTCACACTATCGGCCACGTTCTCAGGCAAGTAAATATACCAGTATACATCTGAACTGACCAGTTGCATTCATGGCATCACGGGCCATCACGCATAGATTTTTGTTGCGGCACATTTAAGGAAATGAAATACCCTGCATCATTTGCAATGTAGTTAGATTAAGTTTTAAAAGGTCTTTATTCAAGATTCATCCGTGTCGAATTAGAAATATAAAAAACGTATGTTATGACAATATATTAATGAATATTACCAAATTCTGTAATCTATACCCAGACCTTATTAGGTCATTAGACATATGCTGTCAAACATCAGTATACTTTTACTTCAGTTCTTAAGAAACTGCCTTAAACTTTAACAACACCTTTTTTTAAAGACACCAATTGAGAATTGGTTTTCAATGGAAGAGAAAGTCAGTTAATAATGCAAATAGAAATGAGAAACTATGAAAAATAAAGCTGGTATGCAAGAGACCAACCACGGAGTGCTTGCTCTTGCATATAACATTTGACAGATGTTGAATCTTAAGATTTCTCTAACTGAATGAAGTACAAAAAGTTCATACAGTTACTTTCCTTGGCAAGAATACCGTCTTTCATTAAAGGATGACAAACTTATATAATTATATCGGTATTGTCAACAGAAATGATAGTACGTAAGTTACATTAAAGAAAATTCTCTACTATATTACCGGGGATGATACATATCGCAAATTCTAATTCCCATAGTAGCTTAGCATGATTCTAGTGTTTACCACGATTCGCCGCAGAACTGTAACCCAAGTACACACAGAAAATATAGATTATTATTTAGAATCTGACATAAATCATGTAAGATATAAAGTCAAGTTAGGGAAAAATATCAAGCTAATTAAATATCTAACTTTTTATTTACAAAGAATTGGATATGTTAGATAATTAGGGATGGCCATAGAAGATGAGTAGGTGGCATCAAACCATTAGAAAGAGAGAGAGAGAGAGAGAGAGAGAGAGAGAGAGAGAGAGAGAGAGAGAGAGAGAGAGAGAGAGAGAGAGAGAGAGAGAGAGAGAGAGAGAGAGAGAGAGAGAGAGAGAGAGAGAGAGAATATAATCCCGAGGTGATAGTATTTATTAGTAAACCTAAACAGCTAACCCTTTCAAGTAGCTGACAAGTAAACCTTAAGAATTAAAATGTCAAAACACTGAAGTCAGCACAACAAAGATTTCCAACTTGTTTTCCTAAACACTAGTGTTCAAAACAACGCCCCTGTGATAGTCTGGTAGAAAACCACCCGAACATGCTTATCTTGGGCTCTTACGTAACCAAAAGTCCCCCTCTGGCGATTTTCCGTGGAGTGCATTCAGGATGAAAGTCTGTGTCCTGAGGTTTGCTTTACCTTCAACATAACGGTGTTAATACTAAAAGAAGGAGGAAAATATATATAAATGTATAAATATAAAATTGAAGCGAAGTGCATATGAAGGAAATTTGAACATAAAGGATGCTGTGTTTGCATCTGAATATATATGTACATAGGTATGCTTCCATCTGGCAATACGTATTTGAAATTATAAAGAATCGTTGGCGAGAAACTGTAGAGGATGGTATCGATATGTATTACGTATGCCGGGTATAAGAAATGGTTAATCTAAATAAATTGCTGTAATATACACTTCAATACTTCTCGAATAGAATAATTGTAATTAACACACAATCGCGCTCGCGCACGTGTCGCCGTGTGTGCATGTGTGTGTATATCATATGAATATATATACATACATGTAAATAACACATTGTCCCTATATACATATACGTGCACACACACACACACACACACACACACACACACACACACACACACACACACACACACACACACACACACACACACACACACACACACACATATATATATTTAAAATATATATATACACATTTATATTTATATATAAATATATAACTATTTATCTATCAGTCAATCAGTCCATCTCTATCTATGTACAGTGTGTGTGTGGTTTTCAAACGTATCTATACATACATAATCATAAATGTATGTATCCCTTTACACACACACACACACATATATGTGCATGGAACAGCAAACGCATATACGTATGCCTGTATGTGCGTGTATTTATAGAGAGTGGTCTATGAATTTTACATTTTGTGATGCACAAATATACATGCCTCTAATGCAATTCTGTCAGTGTTGTTGGAAGATAATATTATTTATTGATTATGGCAAACATATGTGACCTGAGCATATATGAATTTATATTTATATTTTATAGTACGTATATACAATATATACACATATGCATTTACGCACACACAAATATTTTATATATATATATTCATACATATACACAAACCTGATAGTATCTACCTACAAATAGACTATGACAACTGAGAATGTGATTTCTTACAATACATGTGAAAAAAATATTCTTTCTAGAAGTATTAGAGAAACGAGAAGGTAAAAAGAAAGAAAGAAAAGTCATAGTCTGTTTATGTAATATCTATAACTTACAATGATTGGGTATTGGTAAATATATTCTTTTAAGCATAGGAAGGCGTGGGTGGGTTGTAGGAAGGCTGAGGAAGTCCATAAGTGGCTTGTGGGGCGGAGTATTGAGCCTCTCCTTCGTAGGTGACGTCAGCTACGTAACCTGAGTCTCCGTTCACAGTGTAGGTGACCCTTTGGAGACGACCGTCAGGAAGCAGGACGTAGTAAGGATCCCTTGTGTATTGTCGCCATCACGGGTTTCTTGATGTCCGAAATCGTTTCCAGATGGTGGGTCGTTGACGGCGTAGTTGAAGTCGTACTTGGCGGGTGCATAAACGGGTGTGGGAGCGGGGTAACCATACGTAGGCTGGCTGTCTGGAAGGGCGATGGCGGCGACCACAAGGGAGGCCAATGCGAAAATCTGCAAGATTTTTTTACGTTTCAGTCATGCTTACGTGTTATTTTCGATCAACTCGGTAAACGGTATAAACATGTTAAATAAAGATACGCTTAAATATACCTTGAATGCCATACTGCTTCTATTTTGTGACAAGACTGGCGAAGACAAGGAAATTACTTGAATTTATAGAAATGAACAAGAAAAACCCCGCCCACATTGTGACGTCAGGATTTAACATCACTGTTGCCTTGACTCTTGCTTTGACCAAGTTTCCCCCTTCGATGATGCACCTGCGGCGTTAGTATTGCGTAAAGACTACATTATGCATTTTTCGTCTAAAAATACTTGGTCATGAAACGTCTATTACAGTACTACCGATGCTGCTTTCGACAGTAAATGCATAGAATGGAATTGTTTCTATACTTTTCAGGGATTTCATTTTGTGTATATTAGCAAGTCTGAAAATGTTCGTCGTACTGGAAAGACCAATAAAAATACAAAGATGAAAGCCACATATTCACTTTATTGATAGTAAACTACCATTTCATATCATCAAAATAATGAGAAAAAAAAGTGATATTGATAAACGTTACCTTTTACTCATTCCTGACAGAGATGGCTATCCCAGGAAAAATGATTTGACGATTTAAACTTAGTGTCAACTTATTACTATAACATTGAGTTGGAGAGAGGAGGGAGGCAAGGAACAAGTGCTCCTTTCTTTAGATGTAGGAACTATTATGTTATGTAGAGCAGTTCAGCGACATATTACATAAGTCATTGTTAAACAATATGGAATAATATAGAATATACGATGACTCCTCTGTTGCAGAATTTCCCTTTCACTGATGTAATATGCCTATATGACTTTGGTACTAGTAAAATATCTATGTATCTATTTATATATACGCGTAGGAGAGTGCTATCACATATATTATAAACTCGTATAGTAACGTTGCGTTGCTATGGTAGGTACTGAATGTTAAATAGTTCACCAATGACGCAATCTCATTGGTGAAAGACCACCTCAAAGACCCTTCGTTTGCGAAAGCTCTGGGAGCTTTACCCTTTACACCTTTTTTACCTGAGGTGTTGCAGTCCCGCTTTCCAAAATTATCGTTCCGCCCATGTACTCACAAAGATATATTCGCCACTTTCTAAACATATTTATTTTCTAATACATATTTTTTTTCCTGGATATTCCTAGATAGAAGTTTTAGTAATGGAAGACAGAGAAAGATATATATATATATATATATATATATATATATATATATATATATATATATATATATATATATACATATATACACACATATCTCTCGCTACGTATAGGTATACATACGTAAATCCATATATGTATGTATATATAGTCTGTGTGATTTACATGTATACACACATACATATATTGCAAGTACATGTGTGCTTTATAAACTTATCTACACATGAGCATACCGTTATTAATGATGATATGGAAATGTATATTTATACATATACACACATATGTTTGTGTGTACATTTATACACATATGTATACATATGCACTCACATATTTATGTATGTATTTGTATGTGTATATACAAGTTTATGTATTTGTATATATAAAACAGATACACGTGTGTATGTGTGTGCGTATATTTATATATTGATATATGAACTGTTATTTTCTGTGAAGAACAAATAATGCTATTTTTTGGACGATGACAATGTTATATGGCCTTAGTACAACAGATTTCATATTTCCATTAAAATTAACACACACACACGCAAATATATATATACAGCACACACACATGCGGTATATATGTAGTACATATATATGCACATACATATACACACGTATATTCATACATATATACTAAATCTACAAGAAAGTAACAACTAAAAATGTGATTTAGTATAATTTGCTCATATATGACAAAAGTATAGGAATAGAGAAAAGAAAAGAAAAGAAAAGTAATCTTAGTGTGTTTATTTATTATAAAGGATTTACAAAGATTAAATATCAGTAAATATATTGTTATACTCTTTTAAGCATAGGCGGGTGTGGGTGGGCTATAGGAAGGTTGAGGAGGTCCATAAGTAGCTTGTGGGGCCGCGTACTGAGCCTCTCCTTCGTAGGTGACGTCAGCCACGTAACCTGAGTCTCCGTTCACAGTATAGGTGACCCTTTGGAGACGACCGTCAGGAAGCAGGACGTAGTAGGATCCTTGTGTGTTGTCGCCATCACGGGCTTCCTGATGTCCGAAATCATTACCAGATGTTGGGTCGTTGACGGCGTAGTTGAAGTCGTACTTGGCAGGTGTATAAGCGGGTGTAGGAGCGGGGTAACCATACGTAGGCAGGCTGTCTGGAAAGGGCGATGGCGGCGACCACAAGGGAGGCCAGTGCGAAAATCTGCAAGGCAATTTTACATTTTAGTGATGTTTCCATATTATTATTTTTGATCAAGTCGGTAAACAGTAAAAAAAAAAAAAAAAAAAAGTTAAATAAAAATACGCTTAAACATACCCTGAATGCCATGCTCCTTCTATTTTGTAGCAAGACTGGCGATGACAATGAAATTTCTATCTTTTATACAAATGTACAAGAAAAACTCCGCCCATATTGTGACGTCTATATATAATATTATATACCTGCGGCCTTAGTTACGTAAGGTCTACATTATCCATATATTCATCTAAAATACATGATCATGAAACTTCCACTGGAATACTATCAATAATGCTTTCATTAGAAATTATACAGCTTAGAATTGTTTCCATGCTTTTGATTAAAAAAAGCTAGATATTCAATGAAGAAAATGCAAACTGGGAAAAAAGTATGAAATGATTATAGACGAAGATATAGTCTGATGAATAGATTTGAACTATATATATATATATTTTTTTTTTCTAATTTACATATGTGGTTTTCAAGGATTTCAGTTTGCGTATATTGGCAGGTCTGAAAACTGGAGGTTATACTTGATAGACTTCAATAAAAATACATACATGAAAATGTAAACGCCATATTCATTTATTTGTCGTAGGTCTACCCAAAAATCAAATACTTAAAAAAGTGACAGTCCTGACAGAGATGGCTATCCCTAAGTTATTTAGCGATTGGATCTTATTGACAACTTATTATTATAGCAATAAGTTGAAGTGAAGGGGGTGGCAACGAACATGTGCCCCTTTCTGAAGATATGTGAACTTTTATGTTATGTAGATAATTTCAACGACGTCTTATTTAGGTCATCGGTAATATAGTATGGAATTATATAGAGGAATATAAGACTCATATGTGGCTAAATTTTCATTTCACTGGTGTAACACATACATGTGGTACTGCAAACGGCATGACCCTTATAAAACTAAAACAAAGTATATATATATATATATATATATATATATATATATATATATATATATAATATATATATAGACGTGTGTGTGTGTGCGTGGTGTGTGTGTGTGTGTGTGTGTGTGTGTGTGTGTGTGTGTGTGTGTGTGTGTGTGTGCACTCATATATCATACACTGTAGTGGCATACGTTGTCAGGGTAGGTACAGACCGCTAAATAGTTTAGCAATGACGCACATATCATTGGTGAAACAACCCAGTTATGGAAAGTGCAACACCCCTCAAAGACCCTTCCTCCACGAAAGCTCTGAGAACCTTTCACCCGTTTTCACTTTTCTACGAGAGGTGTCGTTTTCCCTCTTCCAAAAGTCAGGATTACGCCCAAGCACTCATAAAGATGTATTCACCATTGTCATCTTACGTTTTTATTTTTATTGAATGTTGAAAGTAGTTTGAGTAATGGAAGGATGAGAGAGAAATAAATATCACACACACATAGGTATGATAATATATATGTATTATATATATATATATATATATATATATATATATATATATATATATATATATATATATATATATATATATACATTGTATGATTAACAAACGGATGTGCACACACACACACGCACACACACACATACATAAATATATGCATTTGTTTACAACCTTACATACATACAAACATACATACATACATACATACATACATGTGTGCGTGTACACAAATGTATGCATATACATATGTATACACAAATAAATATAAATATATACGCATGTATATATACACACTATATATAAATATATATATATATATATATATATATATATATATATATATATATATATATATATATATATATATATATATATATATGCGTGTGTGCGCACGTACACAAATATATGTCAATATATGCAGACACACATATGTATATGTGTATATAAAGAACGACACATTTGCGTGTGCATGTCATGTATTCATAGAGAATATGATTTAGAGATATGATATGATCTGTTACTTTCTGTGATGAAAAAATAAACACGTCTTTAATGCAAATCTGTTGGGAGATTATACTATATTTAATGATAAGAAGAGTTTATATTTGTTATAATGAACACGAAAACAGGACATACATATGTATGCACATTCATATATACACATATAAACATATATATTTACAGACATATATACATGGATATATTTACATATATACATACACATATATATATCCATATATATACACACATATATACATACACACATATATATGCATATATATACATACACACACATATGTACATACACATATATATGTATATATATTTATATATATAAATAAATATATATACACATGCATATATGTACATATATTCATACATAACACAACATGTTATAGCTGAAAATGTGATTTGTCACAAAACGAGGACAAAAATATTCCTTGTTGAAGTATAGGAGAAAACTGAAGAGGAAAAGGACTTTATTTTGGTCTGCTAATTTAATATTAATAGATAATAAGGGC
>NC_051388.1:49140419-49145419 GCF_015228065.2 Penaeus monodon | reverse complement strand
TTACACACATATACATATACACAAAACCTGAGTGTTTACAAGAATGTTATAACTGAAAATGTGATTTGTTACAAAACACTGACAAAAATATTCCTTGTAGAAATACGGGAGAACGGAAAAGAGGAAAAGACGTTATTATGGTCTGCTTATTTAATATTAATAAATTATAAGGGCTGGGTATCAGTAAATATATTGTTATATTCTTTTAAGCATAGGAAGGCGTGGGTGGGTTGTATGAAGGCTGAGGAGGTCCATAAGTGGCTTGTGGGGTGGAGTACTGAGCCTCTCCTTCGTAGGTGACGTCAGCCACGTAACCTGAGTCTCCGTTCACAGTGTAGGTGACCCTTTGGAGACGGCCGTCGGGAAGCAGGACGTAGTAAGGATCCTTGTGTATTGTCGCCATCACGGGCTTCTTGATGTCCGAAATCGTTTCCAGATGGTGGGTCGTTGACGGCGTAGTTGAAGTCGTACTTGGCGGGTGCATAAGCGGGTGTGGGAGCGGGGTAGCCATACGTAGGCTGGCTGTCTGGAAGGGCGATGGCGGCGACCACAAGGGAGGCCAGTGCAAAAATCTGCAAGACCATTTTACATTTCAGTGATGTTTAGGTATTGTGTTCTTTCATCAACTCGGTAAACGGTATAAACATGTTAAATAAAAAAATACGCTTAAACATACCTTGAATGCCATACTGCTTCTATTTTGTGACTAGACTGGCGATGACAATGAAATTTCTATCTTTTATACAAATGTACAAGAAAAACTCCGCCCATAATGTGACGTCTGTATATATCAGCAAGGTTGCTTTGGTTCTTCTTCTGACCAAGTTTTCCCTCTCGGTGATACACCTGCGGCCTTTGTTGCGTAACCTCTAAATTGTTCATGCATACTTCGTCTAAAAATACATGTTCATGAAACTTCCACTAGAATACCACCAATAGTTCTTCCGATAAGAAAAATACAGCATGGAATTGTTTCTATGCTTTTGATTAAAGAAGAAAAGAAAAAGAAGGACAGGTTTAGAAACAGAATAAAGAGGACGAAAACAAGAAAGGACAGGAACAAAATGATAACGGAGTAGCTTGTCGTCGTACAATAGTGTGGTGAATTAAATTAGAAGCTCATTTTCATCCTTTTGTGATCTACGTTTTTTCGCATACTGGAGAAAACATTTACATAATTTAAAGTTTAAGCTAATTCCATTTCATACCCGTTAGTTGTCAACTCAAATGTGCTTTAGCCAAAACATGTAAAAAAAAAAAAAAAAAAAAAAAAAAAAAAAAAAAAAAAAAAAAAAAAAAAAAATATATATATATATATATATATATATTATATATATATATATATCATATAATAATATCATATATATATATATATATACACATGTATATATATACACACACACACACACACATATATATATATATATATATATATATATATATATATATATATATATATATATATATATTACCTTTTACTCAATCCTGTCAGATAAGGCTAACTCTAGCGCTTTAGAAGAACTGAAAAATCATTGTAGTTGGGGGGAGGAAAATGTGTCTCTTTCTTAAGATATGCGAATCCTTAGCCTATGTAGAACAGTCCAAAATGTCTTATATGAGTAACTGATACAACAGTATAGAATAATACAGAATATACGATGACTTATTAGTGGCAGAATTTCCCTTTCACTGACGTAACACATACCTGTGGCATTACAACCGGTATGACTGTTCTATCTATCTACATAATTGCGTGTATTCATTTAAGTATGCATATATGAGAGAGAGAGAGAGAGAGAGAGAAAGAGAAAGAGAGAGAGAGAGAGAGAGAGAGAGAGAGAGAGAGAGAGAGAGAGAGAGAGAGAGAGAAAGAGAGAGAGAGAGAGAGAGAGAGGAGCGCGCGGCGCTATAAGTAATCAGCAATATTTCTTTGTGGGCTTTTAGAGATATAAACACTATTTACTTTTTGGCTGTAATTAAAATTTCATAAAATGTATTTATATGCGGTGCCATAATTCTCTTCAACCGCTTTTGAGGAACATATAAATTACAAAGTATTTCCTTCTTAGTCGTTGGATTTCGTTTAATGGATAAAACATGCCTTAATAATGACTAAAAGATGTAAATTTCTAAATTAGTAGAGGTCTACTAGCTTCGGAATTCTTAACTTAGCTGGAATAACTAGTCTGGACTCATGCTTGCTGAATAAGTAACCCTTTTTCATAGGAAAATTATTTTTGTCTACACCCTTTCCACATTTTACAGAATAACCTCCGTTCAATCTTCTTAATCTTTGAAGTATATTAGTGTATTCATATATTAATTATGGCCAGTATCACCCATACCGATATTATTAAAGCGATTCTTTTATCAAGATATTAACTATATAATGCACAGGATATCTTAAACTCTCTTTGAATAAAATCTTTCAATCAAATGTCAGTTCGCAAAACAACCAAGTGGAGTGCTCCAGACAATCCTCGCTTTCCGCATCAACACTAACAAAGAATTTGCCCTAAATGTTGGAGAATTAAAGTGCCTTAGATAAAGAAAAATAACTAATAAAAAATGATAAACAAAGGTCACAAATATTCAGAACTTACATTTGTAAAAATGAGAGTAAATACTAGGAATCAGGTTTTCAAGATCATGATTAGTCATTATCATTTTCAAGTGACATGGATATAAAATGCAATAAAGCTGTACCATATTTAAAGTGTATGTTCTCTTAGTTATCCTGATATACATTGATCCCATTAAGAGACGAAAAACAATGGGGGTTTGAAAAACTAAGATACACTGACTATCTAATACTCATGAATATCCTGGTCAATGTCTTAAGCATATGAGCAAGTGGGTTGCTGGTAGGAAGGATGAGGCGGCTTGTGGAGCGGGATACCGAGTCTCTTCCTCGTTAGTGACATCGGCCACGGAACCGGAATCTCCGTTGACAGTGTAGGTGAATCTCTGCAGACAACCGTCGAGAGGAAGGGATCCTTGTGTGATGTCGCCATCACGGGCTTCCTCATGTCGTTAGTCGTTAGTTAGTCGAAGTCGTTACCAGATGGAGGGTTGTTGATGACGTAGTTGAAGTCATACTTGGTGGCTACATAAGCGAGTATGGGAGCGGGGTATTCATATGTAGGTTGGCCGGCGGCAAATACCTGCAATACATTTAAATTGTTCATGATATCTACTTGAAGTCGTTGACTGCTATTCTCCAGATCATCTATAATCTAGAATATGTTTCTCGAAAATACCTTGAATGCCATTATACAGGAGATGTGACGAGAGTGAGGAAACCAGAGATTTTCTTTCTTTTATACACGTATCCAAAGAAACCCCACCAGTATGGCTACATCAAGTAATAAGATCGTGATTACCTTGACTCTGCTTGTGAGTTTTTCCCTTGCGGCGGTATTACACATATTATTTTTCAGTATTATGAATTCATAATACTGAACTGAGAAAGAGAAAATGAGAAAATGGATGTAAAATCATCCAGCTTTTGCTTAGACTATGTTTTCAGCATCGCTTTTGAATTCTGTATTTAACTCATCTGTTCAAATGTTGCTCATGGCAGTACATTTGTGTTAGAAATAATTAAGGAATGAATTATATAACTATTTATGTGAGTTATATATCGATCTTAGTTAACAGTGACATTACATTATAGGTATATAATAAACTACATGTGACTTTCTATTATGGTATAGTTAAAATGAATTAAGAATAAAAATAGCCAGGAGAGATAAGGATTGAGAAATATTTAGATAGTCTTATATATAGTTAGACGGAGAGAGAGAGGGAGAGAGAGAGAGAGAGAGAGAGAGAGAGAGAGAGAGAGAGAGAGAGAGAGAGAGAGAGAGAGAGAGAGAGAGATTAATGACGGTTCTTCTATTTTCAGAGTTTGAATTAACCAGTAGCCATCCTTGTGGTTACATTCCTTCCAGTGGTCATCCAACACAAGTTTTTTTCTCATCGCTCGCTAAGAATCATTATTTGTTTTGCATTCTACCACGTGTACTTGGTGTTTCTGCTGCTTGTAAAATAAAAAAACTGATAAATGTCATAATTTTATTTAGAATGACGATATTTAATGAAATAAAAGGGTAAAAGTAATATGAGTCCGTATATTGATGAAATGTATGAACTGAACACCATCAGATCTCCTAAGACTGTTAGCACAAAATGAATCTTCCCTAATCAACAAAAGAATGCAGAAAAAAAAAACATTATTGTCCCCAAAAGACAGCATGCGCATGATTTGGAAGGGATTATGAGTCAGGAACGTAAATAGTACAACGATAATATGGACGATTGCAAGTTCCGGAATCTTTCTGAATCTCTGCGGAAACAAATAACACCCATTACAGTACAGATATAAATATAAAATACTGATTCTGAATGTAACAAGTGATTATCCTTTATTAATTCTTGTTAGTATATTTTTTACATATTGTCCGTTTACTTGGAAAAGAGAAGGGCAATGTAAAAAGCAAAGTTGAGTTAAGATACGGATGCGTGTCATGCGTAAAAGATACGTATGCGTGTCATGCGTATGGTTAATGATGTCAGAGATTCCATAAATATTCTTATTAATATGTCTTGAGCGGAGGAAGGGGTGGATGGCTTGTAGGAAGGCTGAAGAGGCGCATAGGAGGCCTGTAGGGCGGGGTACTGAGCCTCTCCTTCGTAAGTAACATCAGCCACGTAACCGGAGTTGTAGGTGATCCTCTGCAGACAACCGTCGTGAAGCAGTGACGTAGTAGGATTCCTGTGGGTTTTCGCCGCCACGGGCTTCCTGGTGACCAAAGTCGTTGCCTTGCCAGATATTAGTATGTCCGATATGCGGAGCTGAACCTCGCCCTGGCTATGTCCACGAGGGGAGCCTGGCCTGTGTCGACTAATGTCGACTCGTTAACATGTGTCAGCTGGTGCTGACTCGACTGAGATTAGTCCTTACCCGCCGTGGTGCCCAGTCACAACAGTAACCTGTA
>NC_051388.1:49080419-49135419 GCF_015228065.2 Penaeus monodon | reverse complement strand
ATGATGCTTCTGTAAATACAGTTAGCAACAACTTGAGGTTCAGGCTTGAGGTTACAGTGGTTTCAATCTAATGCATCGTTTGTATAATATGCTCTTCATGTATGAAACTTTTAGAGTAAGAAGATTTTGATTATTCATATTTTATGCATTGCAAGTATGAAGTATTCATTACTAGAATGCTAATTACTTATGTATATTTTGCATGTCGAAGGTTGACGAATAATTTTATCGTACTTGATTGACAAAATTACATATACTAGAATAAGATGTTCCAAGACTCTTTGCTTCTCTGTGGTCGTTAGTGGCGACTTATGACTCAATTACGGAGTTAGGAATCTGCATTTTACTGTGATTTTATATTGAAGCTTTGATCAGTTACTGAGATGAGGTAATTTACAGAAACCCGATATTGCTAAATGACAAAGACCGCCCTGAAAGATATTATACATATGATAGAAAAAAATCCCACAGATCATTATCTCCTGATTTCGAAGTCAACGAAGGATATCTAATGCTTTTTCTCTTTCTCTACATTTGCAAAATCAGTAACATATGATTGTCTCTTTCTGGGTATCGGTAAAGGCTGGCTTGTAACAGAGCTGAGGGAGGCCTGTGAGAGGGTCGTAGGGTCGGTTCTGGTTCTCTTTCCGTAACCGTTCATTGATAACTCGGGCAACCCTTTTCAGACGGAAAGTAGTAGAACCAGTGTGTGTTATTGACGTCACGGGTTTCCTGGTGCACGAAGTCACTGCTAAATAGTGGATCGCTTACAGAGTAGTTTAAGCCGTTCTCGGCAGGTGGAAGAGGAATTATGCTGTGTAAGTTTATACTATCTGGGATGGCGATATCGGTGATCACAGAGATGGCAGAACTTGTTTTTGCTATAAGGACTGTCTCCAAAAGAATTTATCATTAATACGATTGCTATAGGCATTGGAATCTGATTAAACATTATCTTAGTCTTCTTAATCAACGGGGAAATGCAGAAGGACCATACTTCAGACGGTATAATGCCAGAATGACGCGAGGCAATGCAGCATGACGATAATGAAGGCAAAACACTTTTCATCTCTGTGTAGCGCCGTTATGAAGGAGAGGCCGAGAGGATTGTCTTACCTTGAGTCCTGAAGATTTCCTTGCGGTGGTGTTCCAGATTTATGACAAATTATAGGCAATGCTGTTCTCAGTGGTCTCTGTTAACCTATCATTGTGCATGTTTAAAAATGATATCGCAAAAATGTAATAAGAATTTGAAATATTTATATCTTTGAGAAAGGAAGTTTAGATTTAGAAGTTTGCGTTCTAAGATTAAGATATGATCTCTTCTGTGTTGTAAAAGAAATAACAAAGACATCTGCACTGAATATATGCACATCTACATACATCCTACTGATCTTATTTACAAAATTACTTCCGTTGTTAGCCCAGTATAACATTACTATTGGTCATGGTATTTGAATTTAATTTTGACATCAACAATTACATCTTGACAAGTTAAAGTTTTGCGCTTAGCAGGAAGTCAGCGATATTAACGGTGTTAGTGAATATATTACTAAACTTGCTGTCTTCGGTAGATCTCATGTGGTATTTTCAGTTTATTCATCAACTGACAGTAATGAACAGAAACGTCAAAGAAAAAATAGGCAACGGAAATAGGTCGATAGATATTAAACCAGTAAGGATATTTTCCATGATTCATTAAGAATTTTATAATTAAAGGATGCTGTCTCGTGATTGGTACGCCATGTGACATATCGCAAATGGCATGTCGTGATGCGAGTCATTTCTACAGGTGATGCACCTTGACTTATTGCCTTTTGTTATGACCTTAAATAAAATAAACTGTACATAGACCAACGGCTAAATTACACTTCTTTTGTAGATATACAGTAACGAAACCAAATCAGGGGAGACTTTCAGAATACTAGGACGATAATAAGTAGAATATTTATCTACTAATGTTTACTGACCCTCATGTTGACCCACAGGTGAGCTTCTTTAACAGGTTTTCGAGGATCCCTGCACACGTATATATTATGCATATATATATATATATATATATATATATATATATATATATATATATATATATATGTATATAAATATATATATACATATATATATATATATATATATATATATATATATATATATATATATATATATATATATATATGTGTGTGTGTGTATGTGTATGTGTGTATGTATGTGTATGTGTGTGTGTGTGTGTGTGTGTGTGTGTGTGTGTATGTGTGTGTGTGTGTGTGTTGTGGTGTGCGTGTGTGTGTGTGTGTGCGTTACGTGTGTGTGTGTGTGTGTATGTGTGTGTGTGTGTGTGTGTGTGTGTGTGTGTGTGTGTGTGTGTGTGTGTGTGTGTGTGTGTGTGTGTGTGTGTGTGTGTGTGTGTGTGTGTGTGTGTGTGTGCATGTGTCTATAAAATCAAGGCGTAGTTTGCAAGGGATAGTCGAAAATATTCAGCACAAGTCTTACTTTTTTACTTTCCAACAAGACCCGTTCTGTATCAACATTGTCAAATATATACTTTCGAACTATAGTGTTGAAGATGAATATTGTCATCAAAATGTTTCCAGATATACAAGATGTACGGAGAATGTACGGAGCGTGCAGCATAGAGCCATATATTTTTATCAATTACAGAACAAGCAAACATGAATTTTCTTTCTTTCATCACCTGGAGTCGTGAATGCATAAATTTTCTCTCTCATTGATGTTCTAGATCTGCGGCTCGTAATTTGCATTCGAAGGTAGGATGGTATCATTAAGCAATGCCTTCAGTAAAAAAAATCATGCAATATTTAAATAGAGGGAGGGAAGAGAAAGAGAGAGGGGTGCTTCTTTTGACAAAGAAAAGCACACACACACACACACACACACACACACACACACCCCTAAATAAACCGAGGGGTTTGGGAAATAAGACAAAGTTTTAAACAAAACAGATGCTTTCATTCTCTATTGCCGTTTCAGTATATCACTTTATTACCCTGATGAAGTAATATAACAATGAGGCCATACTCTTTAACTTGCTCTTCCCTGCGTTGTTTTGTCTACAAAGCTCGTGCGCGACCCCCCTCCTCACACACATACATACATACTTATGTCACACATATATGCCTTTATTTATATATATTGATGTATGCTATGAAGGCCCATGTTATCTACTTACAGATATGAACTTGATTGCAAATATGCTATTCAAAGCGCCGAGAGAGCTTGTTGCCCTTAGGAAGATGTAATGAGGATGCACCACGTGGAACAGTTTCAGTGTTTCCTCACCACGCTCACCTTGAATCCTGAAGGTGTGGCCGAGTTTACCCCCCGTAATATTTTTCAGGAGAGAAAGCACTGGTATTCTTACCTTCCAGCAGTGTAGTTACTCACCTGTTTCTTCTTTGTATGATATTTGAGCCTTGTTTTTTATGTTAGTGTATATATATATATATATGCACATGATACATATAGATGCAGTGTCACACAACTACCAATAAATATGACACTAGTGAACACATAAGCACACACATCGTCATCACAACTCAAATAAAGTCGGATAATCTATTGGGTAAGCCGTTTCAAAATCTATAGTTATATATGGTATTTGTGACATAAATACAAATATATTTTTAAGCCTAACACTGGCGAGGGCTAATTACATTAACACTAGAAGCTCCTATTACGCTGATGAAATACCTTAATTATCCTAATAACTATGTATTTTGAATTGTAAAGTAATTAGCCTAAGTTTAAATTACCTTCCGTTCCTCCAACACAATGGTAATAACAACTTCCGCTTAGCGATGGCCGATATTCATTTTTTTTTTAGTAATCGATTACTTTTGTGATTCGTAATCGATTAGCACTGGAAAACTTGGAAATAGAATATGCGGTGGTACATCACACTGCATACTCTATACAGTCAATATTTATGTTTTTAATGTAGTCTCACTCTCTTTCTTTCTCTGGACGTGTGTTGTGCGTGCGTGCGTGCGTGCGTGCGTGCGTGCGTGCGTGTGTGTGTGTGTGTGTGTTCAAACGATTACCCTTCCCCTCCTCCCACCTTCTCCACCACCACCCAAACACCCGGGCGATAATGGACGTGAAGAAGCTAGGCGAATAAAAAGGCGTCTGAATTCTTTAATAAGTAAAAAAAAAAAAATATTTCTTAACCAAGCATTCGTACAAGGAATAACTTGCACCAACTTGGAGAGAAAAGAGAAACAGTGTCATGGAGAGTTGTGTTAGATTGAATAATATTGAGTCCTGAGTTCAATCCTGACTCTGGGAATCATAACTGGAAATCGATAACTGGAAATTGTAATTGGTTACTGGGAAATTTAACACATTAAACGATGTAATCGATAACGCCTCCACTACCTCCGCCCCTCCCCCCAACAAAAGAGAAATCAAAATAAAAACTTATATATACATATAGCGTCTAAATAATAATGACACTCCTTAGAACAAGGGAAGTGACACAAATTTTTATTAATAATTGCAACTGATATCAGATTAATTGGGAGAAAAACAAGATTTTTGCCCTCAAATATGTTGATTAATTGTTGCTCTATGATGTAATACGAAGCAATAAAACTCTTATTACTCTCATTATTGATATTATAAAATTCGATACCCGATGTTTTAACCAAAAGTCATATACATATATACATGTATATACATATATATAATATATATATATATATATATATATATATATATATATATATATATATATATATATATATATATATATATATATATATTACATGTATACACATTGTCTATATATTATTTATATAGATTTAACAACACACACACACACACACACACACACACATATATATATACACACATACACACACTCACACACACGCACACACACACACACACACACACACACACACACACACACACACACACACACACACACACACACACACACACACACACACACACACACACACACACAACACACACGCACACGCACACGCACACGCACGCACACACAGATATTAATATGTTGTTACGGTTGGTATGTCACCAAGAGACATGACAAGAATTCAGGAGAAGAGCAACTCCGCTGAACTCAAATTCTCCTAATGCGGAAGTCAACTCTGAATGATGTGACCCAATATGAATGGCTAATTACCACGTAAGAACAACTATCTCGTGTTAAAGTATTAGTGATTATTAGTGATTTTCTAGTTTCCTCTTGTTCATTCTCTGATGTCATTCATTCTTCATGTTATAATCATTAGCAATTGTTAATTAATTCATTAATTAGTATGCCCTTCATTAATGTATCTTCAATATTGTTCATTACAAGTGTACTGTATTGTAATACTTTCTTATAAGTAAAATTACTATGATAATCTTTCATTATCATAGTTATTAGTCATTCCGTCATAATTCATAAATCACTAATTATAGTCAAAACTGATTTTGGAAGTACGGAAACTCTTTTTATTTACCGTTTTTTTTCAGGAGCTGCCGACAAACCATATCCCTTACAACCTATCCCAGTGTTACAGAACCTTTCAGTAAAGTAGTTGTTGACTGTGTAGGTCCCATTCCAAAGACTAAACGTGGTAATAAGTTTCTATTAATTATCATTGACGTGGCCACCCGATATACTGACGTTTTTCTCCCCGGACGCATTACTGCTAAGAATGTTGTGAAGGCTTTCATAAAGTTTTCACACAATTGGGTTTGCCAGATCAGATTAAGAGTCAGATTTCACGCCCAGACTGTATAAAAAAGTAATAAAGTCTTTGGGTATACAATAGTGCAGGTCGAGCGTATATCATCCTCAGAGACAAGGGGTAGTTGAAAGGTTTCACTATACTCTAAAAACAATGATTAAAGCCTTCTGTTTAGAGACTGGTTCTGGGTGGGACGAAGGAAATAGATTTGCTGCTGATTTCTGTAAGGGACAGTGTTCAAAAGAGTCTTAGTTATTTACCATTTCAATTAATTTACGGCCATGAAGTGTGCGGACCGATAAAAGTCTTAAAGGAATGTTGGTTAAATGAAGAGGAGATTCCTGCAGATGCTTATGTAAATAAATTTAAGCATATATTACAAACAGCCCATAATCATTTGGGTAAAGTTCAGACTAAAATGAAAGCATATTTAGTTAAAATAAATAATATTGAAATAAGAACGTTTAATGAAGGTGATTTAGTTTTGGCCTTGCTTCCTCTTCCTAACCAGTCTCTTCAGTGATGTAAATTATGTAACTGAAACCCCTAAGAGGCGTAAGAAACAACATGTGCATGTGAACCTCTTGAAAAAGTATTATGAAGGGGATGATTTTAAGGAAAATACGGATAATGTATATCAGTAATGAAAACGACAATATTTCTATTGCGATGCCTAATCTGACCATAATAACACATTTACATAAACTATAGAGCAAAACACTGCACATAGTTTGACATATATCTGGAACACCACCACAGGGAATTTTTAGGTTTCACGGTAAAACCATCCTTTTCGAAAGGGAATGTGTTCAGGAGTCATTATTTTCATTATCCGTGTGGTGCAGCGTCTGACCTCATTCTGGCATTTTAACTCCCAAAATATGAGTATTCCGTATTTTCCTATTGATTGTCAAAGTAAAATCGTGATATGATTGAAGGTCAATATCAAGAATAATTGTTTTAGTAAGAAATTCTAACACAGACGGTCTGTCGCTAACACACGCTTTTATTCAGTCACAAGTCAGTGAAGATAAAAATGCCTTCACACTCTACACAATTCAATGATATGGAACGATGTCATCTTAATGCTAGTGTATCATACTATACATACAATGTTTATGGACATTATTCATCCAACTAAACTATATCTAAGCATACTAAGGGACGGGTGCATGGGGCCGTTATGTGGAAGGGTACTGGGCTTCATCTTCATAGGTGACATCGGCCACGTAACCAGAGTCGCCGTTGACACGGAAAGTGACCCTCTGAAGACGACTGTCAGGAAGTAAGAACGTGGGAGAAACCCTGAGTTTTGGGGCCATCTCGGGCTTCCTGATGGCCGAATCCGTTGCCAGGTGGTGGTGAAATCGTACTTCGCAGGTGCTGAAGAGGGCGTTGTGACGCCATATCCATAGGGTGGTGTGTTCTCAGGGAAGACGAGGGTAACGGCCACAAGGGCGGCGAGCGCAATTACTTGCAATATCGGCAATTCTTTAGACAATTTTAAAGAGACATTAAATAGCAAGTAAGACATCATATACAATAGACTAAGTATCTAAATATGATTGTAGCTAAGCTTTAAGCAGAAGGCGTTTCCCCTACACATATTTACTGTGACACTTTCTACGACCTAAAATCGCGTTCTCGTATCGTACCTCGTATTTCATAGTGTGTGATGTTAGAATATCTATACGAGGAATGTGGGTCCATGTGATTAAATAGTCGAAACAAGGTAAGCAGTACACTATCATTTACCTTGACATTTCTGATGACAGTTGCTACTTCGCAACTTAGAGCCGTATTATGCAACCCAAACACTTTTCATTACACACAAGCACACATAAGAATCTATCTATCTAGAAACTGTCCTCAAGAAATACGGCAAAAGGACAAGCAAAGACATTATGCTTTTACTTACTGTGATTATCAAGTTGTAGTAGGTGTTAACGGACAATATGCACAGGTTAGTGTGTGTGCATGTATTCAAACATATATGTATGCGTGTGTGTACAATATGGAAGTATGTTTGCAGGGATCATATATATGAGGATTTACTAGCCAACCTTTGTTTGCCGGATAAAAAATCGGTTCATTATGCTCACCTGCGGGTCAACAAGAGTGGTCATTAGTAGATGATTCCGCTTGCCATCCTAGTTTTCCGAAAACATTGACTGAATTGGTGTCATTATTGCACATCCACTATACGAGTTATACGTTAATATTGGCCTACGTACACTATTCTTCATTTAAAGTAATAGGTAGGTGCCCTACTTTTATCAACAAAATGCTTTGCTTAGAACACATTATTTATAGGCATGAAACGA
Organism: Penaeus monodon; assembly: GCF_015228065.2. Lineage (NCBI taxonomy): Eukaryota > Metazoa > Arthropoda > Malacostraca > Decapoda > Penaeidae > Penaeus > Penaeus monodon. Next base: position 49,127,378 of record NC_051388.1, on the reverse strand, counting down.
AACATGAAATACCATTTTACTAATTGTCACATGAAATGTAAATTTTGAGATCACGTGACTTACTAATTAAAGAGTTCCTTGCTTAATTATCTTAATATTTTTCTTACCTATATGTGGAAGATGTAATAGAACACCTATTCCAGATGTAGGTGACTTTAGATATGTTAATTGTATTTTCATGTAATGTAATGTAATGTTTTTATGAAACCATTTGCTATATTACTTTTATATCTTATAAGTTGCACTCCCCTTTTCAAAGGCAAAGTAATGGCTTTCAAATTCTATTTACGCAATCATGAATCTTTTAAAATATTTCTCTAAACAAGCACAATTACGCGTTTACACAGACAGACCACTGAGCAAGAAAATACTAACAATTTGCCATAAATCAGGAGCACCACCGCAGGGAGTCTCTAGGCCTCGGGGTCAGACGTTGTCTCCGAAAGGAAATGTTTTCGCTATCTGTTTGCTGGGCCGTTTCGCCTCATTCTGGCATTATAACCTCAAAAATATGATTATTTCGAACACTCCCGTTGATTGAAAAGATAGATAGTGACCTGATTTAACGATCAACATCTAGAGCAATCGTTTTAGTAAGAAATTCGAACACAGACCCTGACTGTTAGGACCATCTCGGGCCAAAGGATGGGTCGTTTACGGCGTATTCGAAGTCATACTTGGCAGGTGCTGAAGAGGGCGTTGGGTCGCCATACCCATAGGATGGTATGTTCTCAGGGTGAGCGAGGGTAACGGCCACAAAGGCGGCGAGCGTAGTTACCAGCAACATTGGCGGTGTTTTAACAATTTTTAAGAAACAGATTGACTTTCAAGTAAAATATATACGGTAGAGTTAACATCTGTAGATATGATTTATAATTAAACTTTAAGCAGAGGGAGTTTCCCCCTACACATATTTACTGTGACAACTCTATAACCTAAATTCGCGCGCGCGCGTGTGTGTGTATGTGTGTTTATATATGTACACACACACACACACACACACACATATATATATATATATATATATATATATATATATATATATATATATATATATATATATATATATATATATATTATATGTATGTGTGTATGTATGTATGTATGTGTATATATATGTATATATCTATATCTATATCTATATCTATATCTATACCTATATCTATCTATAGTATATATATATATATATATATATATATATATATATATATATATATATATATGAACTTACATTTGTTAATTACTGTTAAGATTTTGCATATGATTTAGAGGGTTTTATCGTCTCTAATTATTTCTTCATACCATTCGTAAGCAATATAAATGAGAAAAAGAGTTATAACATAAAATTGAAATTCAGTCACAGATTGTTATAATGATACTACTGCTACCAATACAAGCAAAATAACAGGAAGAAATGAAATGATGATGCAGCAATGAAAATATTAGAATATTAGAATGTATTTTCATTATCATTACAATTAAATTATCACTACTATTATTGTATTACCACATATTTGCGGTGCTCTCATTAATCAGGTAAATTTGTCAACTGTGTTTTTGTTTCGATTTGCGGTAATTCTTAGAACAGGCGAAGATGCACTTTGGTGAAAAGATAAATTCGAACAACGTGGGGGCTAGCGGTAAAGAAAAGGACTATGTGGGTTTAAGGTGCCATCGCTGAGAACGGTTTAAGAACCACTGCTGTAGATGCTGTAGAACTATCAGTTTCAGTGAGGCTCCTCAAGATATGTAAGATCACATTCTTCTGAATTTCAGTTTTCGTCTTTCCTCGTAGATATCAGACAAATCTTTTGCTACATTCGGATGGCCTTTCGTGTGTCTATAAGTTGCAGGAACAAAATACAAATCTTATATGCCAAAAACATTTTATCTCCATCGCTGAATGCTGTATATTTAGGTCTCTATCGTACAATGTGGAATTTGTGGATGACATGAGTTTAATTGAATTTTAGTCTTATATTAGAATCAAAGTTTTGTTAAAGTGTCAATAAATGAATAATGCGACTTTTTTCAATAATAACGCGATTATAAAGAATTTATGAGCATGATATGAAAATGAATGGCGATAACTACATTATTCTGAAGTAAAACGGTAGCCATCATAGCACAATCATATTATAATCAACCGTAGTTGAAGTATTCTCATAGAAAAGAACGAAATCACAGTTGCTGACAGATGTGGATCTATGAATGAAATGGACAGGTGACAAGTTAAGTTATTCTTGGACTGTATGAATCATCGAGTTGGAGGCAACCTAAATAGGAGTAGTCGATGGCGTTACTATTGTCATTAATATATTATTCTCATTATTATTACTGACTGTATTTGCTATTAATACTATTAGCAATGATTATCACAACGTATATTAATATTTCTGAGAATTACAGTTATAGCACTGTCAGCTATATGATAAGACAGAGAAAAAAGTAAACATGGAATGGAATATTTAGGAAATATTGTTATATTATGAATGGAATGGACAGATGACAATGTTTACTTATTCTTGGGCTGCATGGATCATCGGGCTTAGAGACAGCCTAGTTTGAAGTTGTCCATATTGTCATTAATATCATATTACCATCATCCTTACCACTGACTGTATTAGCTACTGATATTATCACTATATTACTCTCATCATTATTACTGACTGTATTTGCTATTAATACTATTATCAATGATTATCACTACTTATATTAATATTTCTGAGAATTACAGTTAAAGCACTGTCAGCTATATGATAAGAGAGAGAGAAAAAGTAAATATGGAAATGAATATTTAGGAAATATTGTTATACATATATTCCAGACCTTTTCCCCCTCGCTAAAGTCATACATTTTATTTTTATTTACTTTCGATTAGAACAATTATTTCCATCTGTTTGACAACCAAATCTAAACCTTTGATTACTGCATTGACTTGGTAAGTAAAAAACAAAGTATCAAACAAATATTTACGGAAATACTATATACTGTCGCTACTGAATACTCCCATTGCCCAGTTACACAGGCTTGCTCATTCTTTTTGGTTCACTTTACTTCACTCTCTGTCACTCATGGATATTTTTATCAGTCTTTTAGCTTTGGAAAGTTGGCTATGAAAGCTTGTTCCTGAGTCTCTTTCATCTCTCATTTCTAGCAATGACAGGAATCAGGATTCATTGTTGCTGTCACATTATGATAATCGTTAATCCCGCAAGAAAAAGTATTGAACAATATGAAATGTTTTCCGAGTTTGTCAACAATAATCATAGATGGTATTTGATGTGTGGATGAATACTATACACTATAATTATATAAATCTTAATTCTATACTGATAGCTATAATGATGATGAGAATAGTAAAAAGTAATAAAATAGGGTTAAAATAGTCAGACATATAGATACAAAAATGCCTTTATGCTCAATGTAGTTCATATTATGTTATAAAACGACTCTATGCATATGCTAGTTTATTAACTTATTTATACATAACTTAGGGACACTATTAATACAGCGAAATAATCTCTAAGCATACTGGGGAGCGGGTGTATAGGGGCGTGGTGTAGCATCACCCTCGTAAGTGACATCGGCCACGTAACCGGAGTTACCGTTAACAGTATAGGTGACCCTTTGAAGACGACCGTCAGGAAGTAGGACGTAGTAGGAACCCTGAGTGTTGGGGCCATCTCGGGCCTCCTGATGGCCGAAGTCGTTGCCAGATGGTGGGTCGTTGACGGCGTAGTTGAAGTCGTACTTAGCGGGTGCTGAAGGGGGCGTTGTTGCACCATATCCATAGGACGGCGTTGTGACACCATAGCTATAGGATGGTGTGTTTTCAGGGCGGGAGAGGGCAACGGCCACAAGAGCGGAGAGTATAATTGCCTACAATATCGGGAAAGTTTTAACACTAGTGCTGAGAAACATAAAATATCACTTATATCAGTTCTAATACAAATAAAATTATGCAGATTTATTATATGTTTGAACATCAAACAAAAAGCGTATTGATGACACACATATTCACTATAACGTCTCACCAACATCAATCCACCTTTTACATCTCACCTTCAGTGTCATGTTGTATGATGGTGGTGGAATGTTTAATGAAGTGAGAATGGTTTCATCTGTTTATATAGATGGAGCAAGTAAAGCTCCTCCCAAATGATGAGGTGAAGTGCGCTCTTGTGGGTGGAGCGATGTATTACCTTTCCTTTTGATATTACTAACCTCATAATTTAGAGGCCTAATTGTGGATTTTTTTTTCGCAGGCACACAATTTGCCTCTTTTTCGTGTCTATCTACACACACGGCCGTACACATAGATGTATGTAAAATACGTATATATGTGTATGTTGTATATTCGCATCGTATGTATACATATATAACCATATACACATGGACACAGACAAACAGACACACACACACACACACACACACACACACACACACACACACACACACACACACACACATACAACCGTGAAGAAGACGACCGTCAAGAAGTAGGACGTTGTAGGAACCCTGAGTGTTGGGGCCATCTCGGGCCTCCTGACGGCCGAATTCGTTGCCAGATGGTGGGTCGTTGACGGCGTAGTTGAAGTCGTACTTGGCGGATGCTGAAGATTGCCACAAGGACGGTGATTGTAATTACCTACAGCATGGAAATATTTACAATATATATTATACATGATACATGATACATTATATATTATCTCTGAATCAAAGTTCATGTTAAGGTACTAACAGATGAATGATGCGAGTTCTTTTTTTCTATAATTTATGTTAAAATGATAACATGATCATGAAGAATTTACAAGCATAAGAATTTACAAGTATGATGTTAGAATGAATGACAATAACTACATTATACTGAGGTAAAGCAGAAGCGAGCATAGCACAATCATATCACAATTAACTGAAGTTGAAGTATTTTCATAGAAAAGGACGAAAACGTGATCACAGTTGCTGACTGATGTGGAAGTATGAATGGAATGGACAGATGACAATGTTTACTTATTCCTAGGCTGCATGGATCATCGGGCTTAGAGACAGCCTAGTTTGAAGTTGTCGATATTGTCATTAATATCATATTACCATCATCCTTACCACTAACTGTATTTGCTATTGATACTATCACTATATTACTCTCATCATTATTACTGCTGTATTTGCTATTAATACTATTATCAATGATTATCACTACTTATATTAATATTTCTGAGAATTACAGTTATAGCACTGTCAGCTATATGATAAGAGAGAGAGAAAAAGTAAATATGGAAATGAATATTTAGGAAATATTGTTATACATATATTCCAGACCTTTTCCCCCTCGCTAAAGTCATACATTTTATTTTTATTTACTTTCGATTAGAACAATTATTTCCATCTGTTTGACAACCAAATCTAAACCTTTGATTACTGCATTGACTTGGTAAGTAAAAAAACAAACAAATCAAACAAATATTTACGGAAATACCATATACTGTCGCTACTGAATACTCCCGTTGCCCAGTTACACAGGCTTGCTCATTCTTTTTGGTTCACTTTACTTCACTCTCTGTCACTCATGGATATTTTTATCAGTCTTTTAGCTTTGGAAAGTTGGCTATGAAAGCTTGTTCCTGAGTCTCTTTCATCTCTCATTTCTAGCAATGACAGGAATCATGATTCATTGTTGCTGTCACATTATGATAGTCGTTAATCCCGCAAGAAAAAGTATTGAACAATATGAAACGTTTTCCTAATTTGTCAGCAATAATCATAGATGGTATTTAACGTGTGGATGAATACTATACACTATGATTATATAAATCTTAATTCTATACTGATAGCTATAATGATGATGAGAATAGTAATAACAGTAATAAAATAGGGTTAAAATAGACATGTAGATACAAAAATGCCTTTATGCTCAATGTAGTTCATATTATGTTATAAAACGACGCTATGCATATGCTAGTTTATTAACTTATTTATACATAACTTAGGGACACTATTAATACAGCGAAATAATCTCTAAGCATACTGGGGAGCGGGTGTATAGGGGCGTGGTGTAGCATCACCCTCGTAGGTGACATCGGCCACGTAACCGGAGTCGCCGTTGACAGTATAGGTAACCCTTTGAAGACGACCGTCAGGAAGTAGGACGTAGTAGGAACCCTGAGTATTGGGGCCATCTCGGGCCTCCTGATGGCCGAAGTCGTTGCCAGATGGTGGGTCGTTAACGGCGTAGTTGAAATCGTACTTGGCGGGAGCTGAAGGGGGCGTTGTTACACCATATCCATAGGACGGCGTTGTGACACCATAGCTATAGGATGGTGCGTTTTCAGGGCGGGAGAGGGCAACGGCCACAAGAGCGGAGAGTATAATTGCCTGCTGAGAAACATAAAATATCACTTACATCTTCTCTAATACAAATAAAATTATGCAGATTTATTATATGTTTGAACATCAAACAAAAAGCGTATTGATTACACACGTATTCACTATAACGTCTCACCCACATTAATCCACCTTTTACATCTCACCTTCAGTATCATGTTGTAATGATGGTGGTGGAATGTTTGATGAAGTAAGAATGGTTTCATCTGTTTATATAGATGGAGCAAGTAAAGCTCCTCCCAAATGATGAGGTGAAGAGCGCTTTTGTGGGTGGAGCGATGTATTACCATTCCTTTTGTTATTACCAACCTCATAATTTAGAGGCCTAATTGTGGATTTTCTTCGCAGGTACACACTTTACCTCTTTTTCGTGTCTATCTACACACACAGTCGTACACATAGATGTATGTGAAATACGTATATATGTGTAATTGTATATTCGCATCGTATGTATACATATATAACCATATACACATGGACACACAGACACACACATGTATATATATATACATATATACATATGTATATACATATATATGTGTGTATTTATAAGTATGCATATATTTGTTTATATATGTTGATATATAAATGCATCTTGTATCTTGTATATTGTATGTGTATAGATATATAGATAAATCGATAGATTGATAAACACACTCATGTATATCTATATATACACAAATATATTCATAATATATATATATGTGTGTGTGTGTGTGTGTGTGTGTATGCGTGTGTACTTGTGTGTATTTGTGCATCTATTATGTATACATATATGTTAATATATAATGTACATATATGCATATATGTATGTATTTATGTATATATATGTACAATAGACCAACGCACATTTGCTTGTCTGTATACAGCAAAATCCATACAATTAATACTTTCTGATTAATGGGAATATTTTAGATTTGAAATAGTTGGTGACACCAAATGTGTCTCCTCAGGATGTTCTCTTTTCGTAGTTATCAGATAATTTAATTTTTTTTGTTAGCTCTAGGCTATCTGCCTAGAGTCCTTGTACCTGTAAAAACTACCTTTACATTCATATTTCTTTACGGCTGTTTCTAAACCACAACATGGAAAGTAGCAGTCTTGCCCTGATTTAATAACAACCAGTTCTGGTCTCTTGACACGGGATTTGTCTAACAAGTGAAATCTAAAGAGTATCATACCAATGCTATTTGTAGCAATCCTACAAATGCCGTTTTTGACAGCAACCATTACCTCATGATTATACCACCAACAACAGCATAATATAAATTACTATCTCTATTATTATCATCGTTATGTTATGATGATCACCAGTACAAGTTGAAAAGGATGTCGGAAGTTTTCTCACAGGTTTTTGTATAAATAATCACTGACCACATTTTCCGTAAAGTTTGGAGTTTATATGTGGAGATATAAATTGCAAAACAATAACATTAATTCGAATCATATAGACAGCAATAATAATAATGGAAGTAACGATTACAATATAAAAATAATATTCTCATACCCTTATTCACAATTTCTCTTTCTATCTCTTACAGACACACTTACTAAGATACCTTTGCGCTAACTGTAATCCCTATTACAAAATGAAATGACGCCTTCGATATGCTAATCTAATAATTTATTCTGTATATTTCATGTACATTTGTTAAACTAAATTATATCTAAGCATACTGAGAAGCGGGTGTATAGGGGCGTGGTGTGGAAGGGTACTGGGCCTCACCCTCGTAGGTGACCTCGGCCAAGTAGCCAGAATCACCGTTCACACTGTAGGCGATACTCTGAAGGCGACTGTCGGGAAGGAGGACGAAGTAGGAATCCTGAGTGTTGGGGCCATCTCGAGCCTCCTGATGACCGAAGTCGTTACCAACTGGTGGGTCGTTGACAGCATAGTTGAAGTCGTACTTAGCAAGTGCTGAAGAGGGCGTTGAGGCACCATAGCCATAAGACGGTGTGTTTTCGGACGAAGTGTAATCAGCTTTATTGTCAGAAAAGTTTTAGCAAAGACAAAATGCAAGAGTGACATTTTATGTTACCTAGAAATAGTTTTAGTACATTTGTCATATGCTTAAATCCAAAAAGAAAGGCGAATGCTTGATATACAAATTCACCATTACACTTTCTACCCACGGATATTTTTCTTCTCGCATCTCACCTTAAGTACCATAAAGCGTGAATAGAATAACACAACGAGAATGTTTCTATCTGTAGAGCAAATAAAGCTCCTCCCTAGCGATGGGCATAAAGAGTCCCAGTCGTGGGTTTTCATCACATATACTGTATCTGTTATACAGGTGTTCACACACAAACACACACACACACCACGCACACACACACACACACACACACACACACACACACACACACACACACACACACACACACACACACACACACACACACACACACATTGCATTTATGTATGTATGTTAATATTTATATAATATGTAGTTCCAGTAATTTTTTTATTGTATATCATGTAAGGGTAGATGTAATAATAAAGGTAACAATATTGTTACTGCTACTGCATAAGATATACAGGTTAAGGGCCGGTCATATTAATCTATTATGTCCAGGGATCCCTTTACAGGACTGGATGCTTCCCTGGCTGTAAACGGATCCGAGATGAAAATCCCTCCGCAGCACGAAAACGCTCTGTCGGTATTTCATACCTGCCTAGAGCTGAAATATATTGCCGAAACAAAAACTATAATATAATTAACTCATTACTTAGAATCTTTAAGAAATGAATATAAATCATGATAACAAACCTAATTTTTAGACACAAAGACATTGCATTGGACAACGATGTCTCATTAAATGTTTATAGATAATTCGGATAAACGTTCATTTAACTAACGAACATAAACATTAACCCACTTCGACACGCCAAAAGCATGGAGCTCTCTTCGGAAGTTACTTACGCCTTCTTGGATAAAGTGAGTGTCAAAGAGCCGTTGTGGAAAACCATTCATAAGGATTATAAAAGCAGGAATGTGAAAAGAAAATTAATGGATGAAATAAGCAATGAATACCCGAGCTACGCACATCAACTCTCCACAAATATGCATATTTCACGTTTCCTGCATCCTGTTATTTCTACCTCACATTCCTAACCTAAAATATAGGTAAATCTTAAATATAGGTCAAATCTTATTTTAGTAATGGTATGCAGCAGTAAGTCATATCATATTAGTGTCCGAAGATACACAGAATGTAGTGTGACCAATCCTTCTCTGCAGCTGACCAGACTTCGGCGATCCTATCTGGGGATCCAAGGACAGAATAGACTAGTGTGACCTTCGCTTTACTTATTGTTTCATTACTATTATCACTGTAATTTCATTGTCATCGCTACAATTATGTTTAGTGAGTTTTCTGCTCTTGATATGGCTATATCATATAATTAATTTTCGTGGGTTTCTTCAGGATATATATGATAACATTCTCCTATCCATTTTTTCAGTCTGACATCGTTATGACATTACTTTTTAGCTGTCTTTGGCTGGTCTTACTCTTGTCCTGATACCATTTTTTCCCTTCTTTCTGCGTCGCTTTCTTTCATCTGGTAATTATGTTTATCATTTGTGTTTCTTTTATTTTGATTTCCAGTAATTCTTGGAACAGGCGGAGGTGTACTTTGCTGGAAAGATCAATTCGAATGACGTGGGGGCTAACGGCAAAAAAAGTGCCTTACAGAGAAGAGTTGGGAATCACCGCTGTAGATAACTGATAACATCAACTATCATTTTCAGTGAGGCTTCTCAAGATATGTAAGATCACATTCTTCTAAATCTCAATTTTGGTCTTTCCTTGTAATTATCAGACAGATATTTTGCTACATTCGGTTGGTCGTCTCTTATATCTATTCTATATGCTAATAGCATTTTACCTCCATAACTGAAAGCTGTGTATACAGGTCTACATCGTACAATGTGGACTTTGTGGGTGCCAAGAGTTTATGAATTTCAGTTTTATCTTAGAATCAGAGTTCAGGTTAAAGTGTCAACAGATGAATGATGCGACTTTTTTTCTTCTAAAGTTTGTGTTAAAATAATAACGTGATCATAAAAACTTTTAAACATAATATGAGAATGATTGACGATAACTACATTATACTGAGGTAAAGTAGTAGCCAGCATAGCACAGTCATATCATAATCAACCGAAGATGAAGTATTTCCATAGAAAAAGACGAAAACGAGATCACAGTTGCTGACTGATGTGGAATTATGAATGTTTAGTTATGCTTGGGCTGCATGGATCATCTGGCTTAGAGAAAGTCTAGATTGAAGTTGTCGATATTGTCATTAATATTATATTACCATCATCGTTATCACTGACTGTATTTGCTATTAATACTGTCATTATCAATCATTATTAGTACTTTAACTTATCACTGTAATATTTCTGATAATTACAATTATAATACAGTCAGCTGTATGATAAAAAACCCTAATAAAACAACGGTAGGTAAGATGGTAATGAATATTTAGGAAATACTGTTATACATATATTCTAGAACTCCATTTTCACCCTCGCTAAGCCATACATTTTTTTTTTCATTTACTATTGATTAGAACAATATTTCTTTCCACCTGTTTGACAACTAAATCTACAATTTTGATTACTGCATTGACTTGGCAAGAAAAAAAAATAAGTATCAAGCAAATATTTACAGAAATACTACAAAATATCACCACTGAATGCTCCTTTCCTTTGATTATATGCCAAATCTCCAGCATATTTCCATATGAATTGCCGTTACACAGTTACACAGGCTTGCTTTCTATTTGAGGTCACTTTGCTGCACTCGTTGAGTAACTTGTGGATTTTTTTTTATTAACCTTTTAGCTTTGAAAAGTTGGCTGTAAAAGCTTGTTCCTACGTGTCTCATTTCTCATTTCTAGCAACGTCAGGAATCATGATTTCATTGTTACTGTTACATTATGATAATCGCTAATGCCCTAAGATAAAGCATTGAACAATATTTAATATTTTCTAATTTTTCTAATCGTAATTTTAAACTGATAACTATAATGATGGTGGAAATAGTAATAATAAAGTTAATGACAAAACTATCGGTGACACTAAGCTGTACGCACACTAACACCAACGCCTCTCTCTCTGCTTATTCTGTCTCTACAACATAGTAATATCCTCAGTAATTACGTTTCTTGTGAGCCTCCAGTCATAGACATGAAGATACAAAAATGGCTTCATGCTTAATGTAGTTCATATTATGTTATGAAACGACACTATGTATATGCTAGTTTATTAACTTATGTATACACAATTTAGAGAGAATATTAATGAAACGAAATAATATCTAAGCATACTGTGGAGAGGGTGTATAAGGGCGTGGTGTGGCATCACCCTCGTAAGTGACATCGGCCACGTAACCGGAGTCGCCGTTGACAGTGTAAGTTACTCTCTGAAGACGACCGTCAGGAAGTAGGACGTAGTAGGAACCCTGAGTGTTGGGGCCATCTCGGGCCTCCTGATGTCCGAAGTCGTTGCCAGATGGTGGGTCGTTGACGGCGTAGTTGAAGTCGTACTTGGCGGGTGCTGAAGATTGTGTTGTTACGCCATATCCATAGGACGGTGTGTTCTGAGGGCGGGCGTGGGCAATGGCCACAAGGACGGCGAGTGTAATTACCTACAATATGGGAATATCTTTTACAATTTATCTTATAAAATTTAGATATAAGCTTAAGAATTTGTATATGTTTGAACTTCAAACAAAAGGTGAATCCCTTACAGAAGCATTCACAGTGACATCTCTGCCACGTAAAATTGTCTTTTGGCTTCTCACCTTAAGTGCCATGCTGCGTGACGATGATAGAATATCTGATGTAGTGAGTGCGGGTGAATCTGTTTAAATAGACAGAGCAAGTAAAGCTCCTCCCTAATGATAAGTATGAAAAATGCTGTTGTGGGTGGAGCGATGCATTAACTTTCCCCCTTGATATTTGTAACCACAAAAGTTAAAGGCCTAATTGTGAATTTTCATCGCACGCACACACACACAAACATGTATATATATATATATATATATATATATATATATATTATATATATAATATATATATATACACAAATATATTCATATATAATGTGTATATATACACACATATACACATAAACATATATGTAGGTACACATGCAATTATGTGTGTGTAAGTGTATAATTATGTATGCAAATACAGAGAAAATGAACAAGAAAAAAAAAATTATTGGCATTAATCATTATCATCCTTAAAACAATTAATAAAATGATAAGGATAAAGATAATAATAATGGTAACAATATTGTTACTTATTGTTTTGTTACCATATCATCACTGTAATTTCATTGCCATCACTACCATTATCGAGTTGGTTCAGCGAGTGTTCTACTCTTGATGCGGTCACATCGTATATTCAATTTTTGTGGTTTCTTCGAGACATATATGATAACATTCTTCCACCCTTTTCTTTCGGTCTGTCATCGTTATGAGATTACTTTTTAGCTGTCTTTGGCTGGTCTTCCTCTTGTGCTGATACCTACAGGAGGGACCTTTAAAATTAGTCCTTGAGATTCTTTATTACTTTTGTCGCTAAACCCTGAGATGATTTTTTTTTTCACCAAAGAAAGCATTTTCTTTCGTCGCTCTCTTTCATCTGGTAATTATGTTTGTCATTTGTGTTTCTTTTGTTTCAATTTCCAGTAATTCTTGGAATGGGTGAAGATGTACTTTGCTGGAAAGATAAATTCGAAAGACGTGGGGGCTAGTGGTAAAGAAAAGGACTAAGAAGAGTTGGGAACCACTGCTGTAGATATCTGATAACATCAACTATCATTTTCAGTGAGGCTTCTCAACATATGTAAGATCACATTCTTCTGAATCTCAATTTTCGTCTTTCCTTGTAGTTATAAGACAAATCTTTTGCTACGTTCGGTTGGTCGTCCCTTATATCTATATGCAAATAGCCTTTTACCTCCATTGCTGAAATCTGCATATAGAGGTCTAAATCGTACAGTGTGGAATTTGTGGGTGCCAAGAGTTTAATTATACATTTCAGTATTAACTTAGAATCAAAGTTCAGATTAAATTGTCAACAGATGAATGATGCGACGTTTTCTTCTAAAGTTTATGTTAAATTTATAACGTGATCATAAAGAATTTATAAGCATGATATTACAATGAATGACAATAACTACATTATACTGAGGTAAAGTAGTAGCGAGCATAGCACAATGATATCATAATTAACCGAAGTTGAAGTATTTTCATAGAAAAGGACGAAAACGTGATCACAGTTGCTGACTGATGTGGAAGTATGAATGGAATGGACAGATGACGATGTTTAGTTATTCTTGGGCTCAAGAATAGACAGCTCAGATTGAAGTTGTCGATGGCGTTACTATTGTCGTTAATATAGTACCACCATCGTTATCACTGACTGTATTTGCTATGAATACTCTCATTATCAATCATTATCTCTATTTGAATTTATTACCGTAATATTTCTGATAATTACAATTATAATACAGTCAGCTACACGATAAGAAAATCATAATAATAGTAAATAAGATGTAATGAATATTTAGGAAATATTGCTATACATATATTCCAGAACATATTTTCCCCCTTGTTAAGCCATGCATTTTTATTTTGTTTTTAATTTACTATCGATTAGAACAAATTTTATTTTATTATTATTATTTTTTTACACCTGTTTGACAACTAAATCTACACTTTTGATTACTGCAATGACTTGGGAAGTAAAATTCGAAGTGAATATTTATCAAGCAAATATTTACAGAAATACTACAAACTGTCGCTATTGAATGCCCCCTTCCTTTGATTATATGCCGAATCTCCAGCATATTTCTATATGGATTGCCGTTGCACAGTTACACAGGTTTACTTATTCTTTTAGTCCACTTTGCTGCAGTCATTGAGTAGTTATGGATTTTTTTTATCAACCTTTTAGCTTTGAAAAATTGGTTGCGAAAGCTTATCCCTGAGTGTCTCTTTCAGCTCTCATTTCTAGAAACGACAAGAATCATGATTTCATTATTGCTGTTACATTATGATGATCGCTAATACCGTAAGATAAAGTACTGAACAGTATTAAATGTTTTCTTAATTTGTCCGTAATTATCATAGATGGTATTTGGTGTGTGGATCATAATGATAATAAGGATAATAAGGTTAAGAACATTACAATAGCAGTAAGCTGCACACAAACAAACACCAACGCCTCTCTCCGTCCTTATGCGGTCTCTGTGGCATATTAATATTCTCAATAATTACATCTCTTGTAAGCCTCCAGTCATAGATTTGCAGATACAAAAATGGCTTCATGATAAATGTAGTTCATATGTTAAGAAACGACACTATGCATATGCTAGTTTATTAACTTATATATACAGAATTTGAGGATGCTATTAATGAAACGAAATCTTTAAGCATACTGGGGAGCGGGTGTATAGGGGCGTGGTGTCGCATCACCCTCGTAAGTGACATCGGCCACGTATCCAGAATCACCGTTCACATTGTAGGTGACCCTCTGAATTCGACCGTCGGGAAGGAGAACGAAGTAGGAACCCTGAGTGTTGGGGCCATCTCGGGCCTCCTGATGGCCGAAGTCGTTGCCAGATGGTGGGTCGTTGACGGCGTAGTTGAAGTCGTACTTGGCGGGTGCTGAAGAGGGCGTTGTTACACCATATCCATAGGACGGCGTTGTGACACCATAGCTATAGGATGGTGTGTTTTCAGGGCGGGAGAGGGCAACGGCCACAAGAGCGGAGAGTATAATTGCCTACAATATTGGGAAAAGTTTTAACACTAGTGCTGGGAAACATAAAATATCACTTATATCAGTTCTAATACAAATAAAATTATGCAGATTTATTATATGTTTGAACATCAAACAAAAAGCGTATTGATGACACACGTATTCACTATAACGTCTCACCCACATCAATCCACCTTTTACATCTCACCTTCAGTGTCATGTTGTATGATGGTGGTGGAATGTTTGATGAAGTGAGAATGGTTTGATCTGTTTATATAGATGGAGCAAGTAAAGCTCCTCCCAAATGTGGGTGGAGCGATGTATTACCTTTCCTTTTGATATTACTAACCTCATAATTTAGAGGCCTAATTGTGGATTTTCTTCGCAGGCACACACTTTGCATCTTTTTCGTGTCTATCTACACACACGGCCGTACACATAGATGTATGTGAAATACGTATATATGTGTATGTTGTATATTCGCATCGTATGTATACATATATAACCATATACACATGGACACAGACACACACACACACACACACACACACACACACACACACACACACACACACACACACACACACACACAACAACCGTCAAGAAGACGACCCTCAAGAAGTAGGACGTTGTAGGAACCCTGAGTGTTGGGGCCATCTCGGGCCTCCTGACGGCCGAAGTCGTTGCCAGATGGTAGGTCGTTGACGGCGTAATTGAAGTCGTACTTGGCGGATGCTGAAGATTGCCACAAGGACGGTGAGTGTAATTACCTACAGCATGGAAATATTTACAATATATTTTATACATGATACATGATACATTATACATTATACATTATAAATTATCTCTGAATCAAAGTTCATGTTAAGGTACTAACAGATGAATGATGCGAGTTTTTGTCTATAGGAACTTTTCTATAATAACATGATCATGAAGAATTTACAAACATAAGAATTTACAAGTATGATGTTAGAATGAATGACAATAACCACATTATACTGAAGTAAAGCAGTAGCGAGCATAGCACAATCATATCACAATTAACTGAAGTTGAAGTATTTTCATAGAAAAGGACGAAAACGTGATCACAGTTGCTGACTGATGTGGAAGTATGAATGGAATGGACAGATGACAATGTTTACTTATTCTTGGGCTGCATGGATCATCGGGCTTAGAGACAGCCTAGTTTGAAGTTGTCGATATTGTCATTAATATCATATTACCATAATCCTTACCACTGACTGTATTTGCTATTGATATTATCACTATATTACTCTCATCATTATTACTGCTGTGTTTGTTATTAATACTATTATCAATGATTATCACTACTTCTATTAATATTTCTGATAATTATAGTTATAGCACTGTCAGCTATATGATAAGAGAGAGAAAAAAGTACACATGGAAATGAATATTTAGGAAATATTGTTATACATATATTCCAGACCTTTTCCCCCTCGCTAAAGTCATACATTTTATTTTTATTTACTTTCGATTAGAACAATTATTTCCAACTGTTTGACAACCAAATCTAAACTTTTGATTACTGCATTGACTTGGTAAGTAAAAAAACAAAGTATTAAAAAAATATTTACGGAAATACTATATACTGTCGCTACTGAATACTCCCATTGCCCAGTTACACAGGCTTGCTCATTCTTTTTGGTTCACTTTACTTCACTCTTTAAATCACTCATGGATATTCTTATCAATCTTTTAGCTTTGAAAAGTTGGCTATGAAAGCTTGTTCCTGAGTTTCTTCCATCTCTCATTTCTAGCAATGACAGAATCATGATTCATTGTTGCTGTCACATTATGATAATCGTTAATCCCACAAGAAAAAGTATTGAACAATATGAAATGTTTTCCTAGTTTGTCAGTAATAATCATAGATAGTATTTGATGTGTGGATGAATACTATACACTATAATTATATAAATCTTAATTCTATACTGATAGCTATAATGATGAGAATAGTAATAAAAGTAATAATAATAATAGGGTTAAAATAGTCAGACATGTAGATACAAAAATGCATTTATGCTCAATATAGTTCATATTATGTTATAAAACGACTCTATGCATATGCTAGTTTATTAACTTATTTATATGGACACTATTAATACAGCGAAATAATCTCTAAGCATACTGGGGAGCGGGTGTATAGGGGCGTGGTGTAGCATCACCCTCGTAGGTGACATCGGCCACGTAACCGGAGTTACCGTTGACAGTGTAAATGACTCTCTGAAGACGACCGTCAGGAAGTAGGACGTAGTAGGAACCCTGAGTGTTGGGGCCATCTCGGGCCTCCTGATGACCGAAGTCGTTGCCAGATGGTGGGTCGTTGACGGCGTAGTTGAAGTCGTACTTGGCGGGTGCTGAAGAGGGCGTTGTTACACCATATCCATAGGACGGCGTTGTGACACCATAGCTATAGGATGGTGTGTTTTCAGGGCGGGAGAGGGCAACGGCCACAAGAGCGGAGAGTATAATTGCCTACAATATCGGGAAAGTTTTAACACTAGTGCTGAGAAACATAAAATATCACTTATATCAGTTCTAATACAAATAAAATTATGCAGATTTATTATATGTTTGAACATCAAACAAAAAGCGTATTGATGACACACGTATTCACTATAACGTCTCACCCACATCAATCCACCTTTTACATCTCACCTTCAAGTGTCATGTTGTATGATGGTGGTGGAATGTTTGATGAAGTAAGAATGGTTTCATCTGTTTATATAGATGGAGCAAGTAAAGCTCCTCCCAAATGATGAGGTGAAGAGCGCTTTTGTGGGTGGAGCGATGTATTACCTTTCCTTTTGATATTTCCAAGAGGCCTAATTGTGGATTTTCTTCGCAGGTACACACTTTGCATCTTTTTCGTGTCTATCTACACACACAGTCGTACACATAGATGTATGTGAAAACGTATATATGTGTAATTGTATATTCGCATCGTATGTATACATATATAACCATATACACATGGACACACAGACACACACACACACACACATGTATATATATATATATATATATATATATATATATATATATATATATATATAATATGTATATACATATATATGTGTGTATTTATAAGTATGCATATATTTGTCTATATATGTTGATATATAAATGCATTTATATTGTATGTGTATAGATATATAGATAGATCGATAGATTGATAAACACACATGTATATCTTATATACACATATATATTCATAATATATATATATATATACACACACATATTGTGTGTGTGTGTGTATGCGTGTGTGCTTGTGTGTATGTGTGCATCTATTATGTATACATATATGTTAATATATAATTTACATATATGCATATATATTTATTATATATATGTACAATAGACCAACGAAAAGACAGGTAAAGTGTATCTTGCACATTTGCTTGTCTGTATACAGCAAAATCCATACAATTAATACTTTCTGAGTAATGGGAATATTTTAGATTTTAAATAGTTGGTGACACCAAATGTGTCTCCTCAGGATGTTCTCTTTTCGTAGTTATCAGATAATTTATTTTTTTTGTTAGCTCTAGGCTATCTGCCTAGAGTCCTTGTAAGGATGTCGGAAGTTTTCTCACAGGTTTTTGTATAAATAATCACTGACCACATTTTCCGTAAAGTTTGGAGTTTATATGTGGAGATATAAATTGCAAAACAATGGCATTCGAATCATATAGACAACAGTAATAATAATGGAAGTAACGATTACAATATAAAAATAATCTCATACCCTTATTCACAATTTGTTTTCTATCTCTTACAGCCACACTTACGAAGATACCTTTGCGCTAACTGTAATCCCTATTACAAAATGAAATGACGCCTTCGATATGCTAATCTAATAATTTATTCTGTATATTTCATGGACATTTGTTAAACTAAATTATATCTAAGCATACTGAGAAGTGGGTGCATAGGGACGTGGTGTGGAAGGGTACTGGGCCTCACCCTCGTAGGTGACTCGGCCAAGTAGCCAGAATCACCGTTCACAGTGTAAGCGACACTCTGAAGGCGACCGTCGGAAAGGAGGACGAAGCAAGAACCTTGAGTGTTAGGGCCATCTCGAGCCTACTGATGACCGAAGTCGTTACCAGCTGGTGGGTCGTTGACAGCATAGTTGAAGTCGTGCTTAGCAAGTGCTGAAGAGGGCGTTGAGGGCCATAGCCACAGGACGGTGTTTTCGGGTCGGGCGAAGTGTAATCACCTTTGTCAGAAAAGTTTTAGCAAAGACAAAATGTAAGAGTGACATTTTATGTTACCTAGAAATATTTTCAGTACATTTGTCATATGCTTAAATCCAAAAAGAAAGGCGAATGCTTGATATACAAATTCACCATTACATTCTCTACCACGGATATTTTTCTTCTCGCATCTCATCTTAAGTACCATAGTGCGTGAATAGAATAACACAACGAGAATGTTTCTATCTGTAGAGCAAATAAAGCTCCCCCCTAGCGATGGGCATAAAGAGTCCCAATTGTGGGTTTTCATCACATATACTGTATCTGTTATACAAGTGTTCACACACACATATATATATATATGCATTTATGTATGTATATTAATATTTATATAATATGTAGTTCCAGTAAATTTTATATTGTATATCATATAAAGGTAAATGTAATAATAAAGGTAACAATATTGTTACTGCTACTACAGAAGATATACACGTTAAGGGCCGGTCATATTAATCTATTCTGTCCAGGGATCCCTTTACAGAACTGGATGTTTCTCTTGCTGTAAACGGATCCGAGATGAAAATTCCTCCGCAGCACGAAAACGTTCTGTCGGTATTTCATACCTGCCTAGAGCTGAAATATATTGCCGAAACAAAAACTATAAAATAATTACTGGTGAACTCTTTACTTAAAATCTTTAAGAAATGAATATAAATCATGATAAACTTAATTTCTACACACAAAGACATATTGCATCGAACAACGATGTCTCATTAAATGTTTATAGATAATTCGGATAAACGTTCATTTAATTAACGGACAAACATGAACCCACTTCGACACGCCAAAAGCATGGAGCTGTATTCGGAAGTTATTTACCCCTTATTGGATAAAGTGAGTGTCAAAGAGCCGTTGTTGAACACCAGTCAAAAGGATTATAAAAGCAGGAATGTGAAAAGAATATAATGGATTAAATAAGCAATGAATACCCGAGCTACGCACATCAACTCGCCACAAATGTGCATGTTTCACTTTTCCTGATCCTGTTATTTCTACCTCAAATTCCTATCCTAAAATATAGGTAAATCTTAAGTATAGGTCAAATCTTATTTTAGTAATGGTATGCAGCAGTAAGCCATATCATATTAGTGTCCGAAGAGACACAGAATGTAGTGTGACCAATCCCTCTCTGTAGCTGACCAGACTTCGGCGATCCTACCTGGGGATCCAAGGACAGAATAGACTAGTGTGACCTTCGCTTTACATATTGTTTCATTACCATATTATCACTGTAATTTCATTGCCATCGCTACAATTATGGTTTACTGAGTTTTCTGCTCTTGATATGGCTATATCATATATTTAATTTTCGTGGGTTTCTTCAGGATATATATGATAACATTCTCCTATCCATTTTTTCAGTCTGACATCGTTATGACATTACTTTTTAGCTGTCTTTGGCTGGTCTTACTCTTGTCCTGATACCATTTTTTCCCTTCTTTCTGCGTCGCTTTCTTTCATCTGGTAATTATGTTTATCATTTGTGTTTCTTTTATTTTGATTTCCAGTAATTCTTGGAACAGGCGGAAGTGTACTTTGCTGGAAAGATCAATTCGAATGACGTGGGGCTAACGGCAAAAAAATGCCTCACAGAGAAGAGTTGGGAATCACCGCTGTAGATAACTGATAACATCAACTATCATTTTCAGTGAGGCTTCTCAAGATATGTAAGATCACATTCTTCTAAATCTCAATTTTGGTCTTTCCTTGTAATTATCAGACTGATCTTTTGCTACATTCGGTTGGTCGTCTCTTATATCTATTCTATATGCTAATAGCATTTTACCTCCATAACTGAAAGCTGTGTATACAGGTCTACATCGTGCAATGTGGACTTTGTGGGTGCCAAGAGTTTATGAATTTCAGTTTTATCTTAGAATCAGAGTTCAGGTTAAAGTGTCAACAGATGAATGATGCGACTTTTTTTTCTTCTAAAGTTTGTGTTAAAATAATAACGTGATCATAAAAACTTATAAACATAATATGAGAATGATTGACGATAACTACATTATACTGAGGTAAAGTAGTAGCCAGCATAGCACAGTCATATCATAATCAACCGAAGATGAAGTATTTCCATAGAAAAGGACGAAAACGAGATCACAGTTGCTGACTGATGTGGAATTATGAATGTTTAGTTATGCTTGGGCTGCATGGATCATCTGGCTTAGAGAAAGTCTAGATTGAAGTTGTCGATATTGTCATTAATATTATATTACCATCATCGTTATCACTGACTGTATTTGCTATTGATACTGTCATTATCAATCATTATTAGTACTTTAACTTATCACTGTAATATTTCTGATAATTACAATTATAATACAGTCAGCTGTATGATAAAAAACCCTAATAAAACAACTGTAGGTAAGATGGTAATAAATATTTAGGAAATACTGTTATACATATATTCTAGAACTCCATTTTCACCCTCGCTAAGCCATACAATTTTTTTTTCATTTACTATTGATTAGAACAATATTTCTTTCCACCTGTTTGACAACTAAATCTACAATTTTGATTACTGCATTGACTTGGCAAGAAAAAAAAAATAAGTATCAAGCAAATATTTACAGAAATACTACAAAATATCACCACTGAATGCTCCTTTCCTTTGATTATCAGCCAAATCTCCAGCATATTTCCATATGAATTGCCGTTACACAGTTACACAGGCTTGCTTTCTATTTGATGCACTCGTTGAGTAACTTGTGGATTTTTTTTTATTAACCTTTTAGCTTTGAAAAGTTGGCTGTAAAAGCTTGTTCCTACGTGTCTCATTTCTCATTTCTAGCAACGTCAGGAATCATGATTTCATTGTTACTGTTACATTATGATAATCGCTAATGCCCTAAGATAAAGCATTGAACAATATTTAATATTTTCTAATTTTTCTAATCGTAATTTTAAACTGATAACTATAATGATGGTGGAAATAATAATAATAAAGTTAATGACAAAACTATCGGTGACACTAAGCTGTACACACACTAACACCAACGCCTCTCTCTGTGCTTATTTTGTCTCTACAACATAGTAATATCCTCAGTAATTACGTTCTTGTGAGCCTCCAGTCATAGACATGAAGATACAAAAATGGCTTCATGCTTAATGTAGTTCATATTATGTTATGAAACGACACTATGTATATGCTAGTTTATTAACTTATGTATACACAATTTAGAGAGAATATTAATGAAACGAAATAATATCTAAGCATACTGTGGAGAGGGTGTATAAGGGCGTGGTGTGGCATCACCCTCGTAAGTGACATCGGCCACGTAACCGGAGTCGCCGTTGACAGTGTAAGTTACTCTCTGAAGACGACCGTCAGGAAGTAGCACGTAGTAGGAACCCTGAGTGTTGGGGCCATCTCGGGCCTCCTGATGACCGAAGTCGTTGCCAGATGGTGGGTCGTTGACGGCGTAGTTGAAGTCGTACTTGGCGGGTGCTGAAGATTGTGTTGTTACGCCATATCCATAGGACGGTGTGTTCTGAGGGCGGGCGAGGGCAACGGCCACAAGGACGGCGAGTGTAATTACCTACAATATGGGAATATCTTTTACAATTTATCTTATAGAATTTAGATATAAGCTTAAGAATTTGTATATGTTTGAACTTCAAACAAAAGGTGTATCCCTTACAGAAGCATTCACAGTCACATCTGTACCACGTAAAATTGTCTTTTGGCTTCTCACCTTAAGTGCCATGCTGCGTGACGATGATAGAATATCTGATGTAGTGAGTGCGGGTGAATCTGTTTAAATAGACAGAGCAAGTAAAGCTCCTCCCTAATGATAAGTATGAAAAATGCTGTTGTGGGTGGAGCGATGCATTAACTTTCCCCCTTGATATTTGTAATCACAAAAGTTAAAGGCCTAATTGTGAATTTTCATCGCACGCACACACACACAAACATGTATATATATATATATATATATATATATATATATATATATATATATATATATATATATATATATATATATACACACATATATTCATATATAATGTGTATATATACACACATATACACATAAACATATATGTAGGTATACATGCAATTATGTGTGTGTAAGTGTATAATTATGTATGCAAATACAGAGAAAATGAACAAGAAAAATTTATTTATTGGCATTAATCATTATCATCCTTAAAACAATTAATAAAATGATAAGGATAAAGATAATAATAATTGTAACAATATTGTTACTTATTGTTTTGTTACCATATCATCACTGTAATTTCATTGCCATCACTACCATTATCGAGTTGGTTCAGTGAGTGTTCTGCTCTTGATGCGGTCACATCGTATATTCAATTTTTGTGGTTTCTTCGAGACATATATGATAACATTCTTCCACCCTTTTCTTTCGGTCTGTCATCGTTATGAGATTACTTTTTAGCTGTCTTTGGCTGGTCTTCCTCTTGTGCTGATACCTACAGGAGGGACCTTTAAAATTAGTCCTTGAGATTCTTTATTACTTTTGTCGCTAAACCCTGAGATAATTTTTTTTTTTCACCAAAGAAAGCATTTTCTTTCGTCGCTCTCTTTCATCTGGTAATTATGTTTGTCATTTGTGTTTCTTTTGTTTCAATTTCCAGTAATTCTTGGAATGGGTGAAGATGTACTTTGCTGGAAAGATAAATTCGAAAGACGTGGGGGCTAGTGGTAAAGAAAAGGACTAAGAAGAGTTGGGAACCACTGCTGTAGATATCTGATAACATCAACTATCATTTTCAGTGAGGCTTCTCAACATATGTAAGATCACATTCTTCTGAATCTCAATTTTCGTCTTTCCTTGTAGTTATAAGACAAATCTTTTGTTACGTTCGGTTGGTCGTCCCTTATATCTATATGCAAATAGCCTTTTACCTCCATTGCTGAAATCTGCATATAGAGGTCTAAATCGTACAGTGTGGAATTTGTGGGTGCCAAGAGTTTAATTATACATTTCAGTATTAACTTAGAATCAAAGTTCAGATTAAATTGTCAACAGATGAATGATGCGACGTTTTCTTCTAAAGTTTATGTTAAATTTATAACGTGATCATAAAGAATTTATAAGCATGATATTACAATGAATGACAATAACTACATTATACTGAGGTAAAGTAGTAGCGAGCATAGCACAATGATATCATAATTAATCGAAGTTGAATTTTTTTCATAGAAAAGGACGAAAACGTGATCACAGTTGCTGACTGATGTGGAAGTATGAATGGAATGGACAGATGACGATGTTTAGTTATTCTTGGGCTCAAGAATAGACAGCTCAGATTGAAGTTGTCGATAGCGTTACTATTGTCGTTAATATAGTACCACCATCGTTATCACTGACTGTATTTGCTATGAATACTCTCATTATCAATCATTATCTCTATTTTAATTTATCACTGTAATATTTCTGATAATTACAATTATAATACAGTCAGCTACACGATAAGAAAATCATAATAATAGTAAATAAGATGTTAATGAATATTTAGGAAATATTGCTATACATATATTCCAGAACATATTTTCCCCCTTGTTAAGCCATGCATTTTTATTTTGTTTTTAATTTACTATCGATTAGAACAAATTTTATTTTATTATTATTTTTTACACCTGTTTGACAACTAAATCTACACTTTTGATTACTGCAATGACTTGGGAAGTAAAATTCGAAATGAATATTTATCAAGCAAATATTTACAGAATACTACAAACTGTCGCTATTGAATGCCCCCTTCCTTTGATTATATGCCGAATCTCCAGCATATTTCTATATGGATTGCCGTTGCACAGTTACACAGGTTTACTTATTCTTTTTAGTCCACTTTGCTGCAGTCATTGAGTAAGTTATGGATTTTTTTTTTATGAACCTTTTAGCTTTGAAAAATTGGTTGCGAAAGCTTACCCCTGAGTGTCTCTTTCAGCTCTCATTTCTAGAAACGACAAGAATCATGATTTCATTATTGCTGTTACATTATGATGATCGCTAATACCGTAAGATAAAGTACTGAACAGTATTAAATGTTTTCTTAATTTGTCCGTAATTATCATAGATGGTATTTGGTGTGTGGATCATAATGATAATAAGGATAATAAGGTTAAGAACATTACAATAGCAGTAAGCTGCACACAAACACCAATGCCTCTCTCCGTCCTTATGCGGTTTGTGGCATATTAATATTCTCAATAATTACATCTCTTGTAAGCCTCCAGTCATAGATTTGCAGATACAAAAATGGCTTCATGATAAATGTAGTTCATATGTTAAGAAACGACACTATGCATATGCTAGTTTATTAATTATATATACAGAATTTGAGGATGCTATTAATGAAACGAAATCTTAAGCATACTGGGAGCGGGTGTATAGGGCGTGGTGTCGCATCACCCTCGTAAGTGACATCGGCCACGTATCCAGAATCACCGTTCACATTGTAGGTGACCCTCTGAATTCGACCGTCGGAAGGAGAACGAGTAGGACCCTGATGTTGGGGCCATCTCGGCCTCCTGATGGCCGAAGTCGTTGCCAGATGGTGGTCGTTGACGGCGTAGTTGAATCGTACTTAGCGGTGCTGAAGAGGGCGTTGTTACACCATATCCTAGACGGCGTTGTGACACATAGCTATAGGATGGTGTGTTTTCAGGCGGAGAGGCAACGGCCACAGAGCGAGAGTATATTGCCTACAATATTGGAAAAGTTTTAACACTAGTGCTGGGAAACATAAATATTACTTATATCAGTTCTAATACAATAAATTATGCAGATTTATTATATGTTTGAACATCAAACAAAAGCGTATTGATGACACACGTATCACTATAACGTCTCACCCACATCATCCACCTTTTACATCTCACCTTCAGTGTCTGTTGTATGATGGTGGTGGAATGTTTGATGAAGTGAAAATGGTTTGATCTGTTTATATAGATGGAACAAGTAAAGCTCCTCCCAAATGTGGGTGGAGCGATGTATTACCTTTCCTTTTGATATTACTAACCTCATAATTTAGAGCTAATGTGGATTTTCTTCGCAGGCACACACTTGCATCTTTCGTGTCTATCTACACACACGGCCGTACACATAGATGTATGTGAAATACGTATATATGTGTATGTTGTATATTCGCATCGTATGTATACATATTTAACCATATACACATGGACACAGACACACAGACACACACACACACACACACACACACACACACACACACACACACACACACAACAACCGTGAAGAAGACGACCTCAAGAAGTAGGACGTTGTAGGAACCCTGAGTGTTGGGGCCATCTCGGGCCTCCTGACGGCCGAAGTCGTTGCCAGATGGTAGGTCGTTGACGGCATAATTGAAGTCGTACTTGGCGGATGCTGAAGATTGCCACAAGGACGGTGAGTGTAATTACCTACAGCATGGAAATATTTACAATATATTTTATACATGTACATGATACATTATACATTATAAATTATCTCTGAATCAAAGTTCATGTTAAGGTACTAACAGATGAATGATACGAGTTTTTGTTTATAGGAACTTTTCTATAATAACATGATCATGAAGAATTTACAAGCATAAGAATTTATAAGTATGATGTTAGAATGAATGACAATAACCACATTATACTGAGGTAAAGCAGTAGCGAGCATAGCACAATCATATCACAATTAACTGAAGTTGAAGTATTTTCATAGAAAAGGACGAAAACGTGATCACAGTTGCTGACTGATGTGGAAGTATGAATGGAATGGACAGATGACAATGTTTACTTATTCTTGGGCTGCATGGATCATCGGGCTTAGAGACAGCCTAGTTTGAAGTTGTCGATATTGTCATTAATATCATATTACCATCATCCTTACCACTGACTGTATTTGCTATTGATATTATCACTATATTACTCTCATCATTATTACTGCTGTGTTTGTTATTAATACTATTATCAATGATTATCACTACTTCTATTAATATTTCTGATAATTATAGTTATAGCACTGTCAGCTATATGATAAGAGAGAGAAAAAAGTACACATGGAAATGAATATTTAGGAAATATTGTTATACATATATTCCAGACCTTTTCCCCCTCGCTAAAGTCATACATTTTATTTTTATTTACTTTCGATTAGAACAATTATTTCCAACTGTTTGACAACCAAATCTAAACTTTTGATTACTGCATTGACTTGGTAAGTAAAAAAACAAAGTATTAAAAAAATATTTACGGAAATACTATATACTGTCGCTACTGAATACTCCCGTTGCCCAGTTACACAGGCTTGCTCATTCTTTTTGGTTCACTTTACTTCACTCTTTAAATCACTCATGGATATTCTTATCAATCTTTTAGCTTTGAAAAGTTGGCTATGAAAGCTTGTTCCTGAGTTTCTTCCATCTCTCATTTCTAGCAATGACAGGAATCATGATTCATTGTTGCTGTCACATTATGATAATCGTTAATCCCACAAGAAAAAGTATTGAACAATATGAAATGTTTTCCTAGTTTGTCAGTAATAATCATAGATAGTATTTGATGTGTGGATGAATACTATACACTATAATTATATAAATCTTAATTCTATACTGATAGCTATAATGATGATGAGAATAGTAATAAAAGTAATAATAATAATAGGGTTAAAATAGTCAGACATGTAGATACAAAAATGCCTTTATGCTCAATATAGTTCATATTATGTTATAAAACGACTCTATGCATATGCTAGTTTATTAACTTATTTATAGGGACACTATTAATACAGCGAAATAATCTCTAAGCATACTGGGGAGCGGGTGTATAGGGGCGTGGTGTAGCATCACCCTCGTAAGTGACATCGGCCACGTAACCGGAGTTACCGTTGACAGTGTAAATGACTCTCTGAAGACGACCGTCAGGAAGTAGGACGTAGTAGGAACCCTGAGTGTTGGGGCCATCTCGGGCCTCCTGATGACCGAAGTCGTTGCCAGATGGTGGGTCGTTGACGGCGTAGTTGAAGTCGTACTTGGCGGGTGCTGAAGAGGGCGTTGTTACACCATATCCATAGGACGGCGTTGTGACACCATAGCTATAGGATGGTGTGTTTTCAGGGCGGGAGAGGGCAACGGCCACAAGAGCGGAGAGTATAATTGCCTACAATATCGGGAAAGTTTTAACACTAGTGCTGAGAAACATAAAATATCACTTATATCAGTTCTAATACAAATAAAATTATGCAGATTTATTATATGTTTGAACATCAAACAAAAAGCGTATTGATGACACACGTATTCACTATAACGTCTCACCCACATCAATCCACCTTTTACATCTCACCTTAAGTGTCATGTTGTATGATGGTGGTGGAATGTTTGATGAAGTGAGAATGGTTTCATCTGTTTATATAGATGGAGCAAGTAAAGCTCCTCCCAAATGATGAGGTGAAGAGCGCTTTTGTGGGTGGAGCGATGTATTACCTTTCCTTTTGATATTTCCAACCTCATAATTTAGAGGCCTAATTGTGGATTTTCTTCGCAGGTACACACTTTACCTCTTTTTCGTGTCTATCTACACACACGGCCGTACACATAGATGTATGTGAAATACGTATATATGTGTAATTGTATATTCGCATCGTATGTATACATATATAACCATATACACATGGACACACAGACACACACACACACACACATGTATATATATATATATATATATATATATATATATATATATATATATATATATACATATATATGTGTGTATTTATAAGTATGCATATATTTGTCTATATATGTTGATATATAAATGCATCTATATTGTATGTGTATAGATATATAGATAGATCGATAGATTGATAAACACACATGTATATCTATATATACACATATATATTCATAATATATATATATATACACACACATATGTGTGTGTGTGTGTGTATGCGTGTGTGCTTGTGTGTATGTGTGCATCTATTATGTATACATATATGTTAATATATAATTTACATATATGCATATATATTCATATATATATATGTACAATAGACCAACGAAAAGACAGGTAAAGTGTATCTTGCACATTTGCTTGTCTGTATACAGCAAAATCCATACAATTAATACTTTCTGAGTAATGGGAATATTTTAGATTTGAAATAGTTGGTGACAACAAATGTGTCTCCTCAGGATGTTCTCTTTTCGTAGTTATCAGATAATTTTTTTTTTTTTGTTAGCTCTAGGCTATCTGCCTAGAGTCCTTGTAAGGATGTCGGAAGTTTTCTCACAGGTTTTTGTATAAATAATCACTGACCACATTTTCCGTAAAGTTTGGAGTTTATATGTGGAGATATAAATTGCAAAACAATGGCATTCGAATCATATAGACAACAGTAATAATAATGGAAGTAACGATTACAATATAAAAATAATCTCATACCCTTATTCACAATTTCTCTTTCTATCTCTTACAGGCACAATTACGAAGATACCTTTGCGCTAACTGTAATCCCTATTACAAAATGAAATGACGCCTTCGATATGCTAATCTAATAATTTATTCTGTATATTTCATGGACATTTGTTAAACTAAATTATATCTAAGCATACTGAGAAGTGGGTGCATAGGGGCGTGGTGTGGAAGGGTACTGGGCCTCACCCTCGTAGGTGACCTCGGCCAAGTAGCCAGAATCACCGTTCACAGTGTAAGCGACACTCTGAAGGCGACCGTCGGGAAGGAGGACGAAGCAAGAACCTTGAGTGTTAGGGCCATCTCGAGCCTACTGATGACCGAAGTCGTTACCAGCTGGTGGGTCGTTGACAGCATAGTTGAAGTCGTGCTTAGCAAGTGCTGAAGGGGGCGTTGAGGGCCATAGCCACAGGACGGTGTTTTCGGGTCGGGCGAAGTGTAATCACCTTTGTCAGAAAAGTTTTAGCAAAGACAAAATGCAAGAGTGACATTTTATGTTACCTTGAAATATTTTCAGTACATTTGTCATATGCTTAAATCCAAAAAGAAAGGCGAATGCTTGATATACAAATTCACCATTACATTCTCTACCACGGATATTTTTCTTCTCGCATCTCATCTTAAGTACCATAGTGCGTGAATAGAATAACACAACGAGAATGTTTCTATCTGTAGAGCAAATAAAGCTCCCCCCTAGCGATGGGCATAAAGAGTCCCAATTGTGGGTTTTCATCACATATACTGTATCTGTTATACAAGTGTTCACACACACACATATATATATGCATTTAAGTATGTATATTAATATTTATATAATATGTAGTTCCAGTAAATTTTATATTGTATATCATATAAAGGTAAATGTAATAATAAAGGTAACAATATTGTTACTGCTACTACAGAAGATATACACGTTAAGGGCCGGTCATATTAATCTATTCTGTCCAGGGATCCCTTTACAGAACTGGATGTTTCTCTTGCTGTAAACGGATCCGAGATGAAAATCCCTCCGCAGCACGAAAACATTCTGTCGGTATTTCATACCAGCCTAGAGCTGAAATATATTGCCGAAACAAAAACTATAAAATAATTACTGGTGAACTCTTTACTTAGAATCTTTAAGAAATGAATATAA
The DNA here is from genome assembly GCF_015228065.2 of Penaeus monodon. Taxonomy (NCBI): domain Eukaryota; kingdom Metazoa; phylum Arthropoda; class Malacostraca; order Decapoda; family Penaeidae; genus Penaeus; species Penaeus monodon. Next base: position 49,096,347 of record NC_051388.1, on the reverse strand, counting down.
ATCATGATAAACTTAATTTCTACACACAAAGACATATTGCATCGAACAACGATGTCTCATTAAATGTTTATAGATAATTCGGATAAACGTTCATTTAATTAACGGACAAACATGAACCCACTTCGACACGCCAAAAGCATGGAGCTGTATTCGGAAGTTATTTACCCCTTATTGGATAAAGTGAGTGTCAAAGAGCCGTTGTTGAACACCAGTCAAAAGGATTATAAAAGCAGGAATGTGAAAAGAATATAATGGATGAAATAAGCAATGAATACCCGAGCTACGCACATCAACTCGCCACAAATGTGCATGTTTCACTTTTCCTGATCCTGTTATTTCTACCTCAAATTCCTATCCTAAAATATAGGTAAATCTTAAGTATAGGTAAAATCTTATTTTAGTAATGGTATGCAGCAGTAAGCCATATCATATTAGTGTCCGAAGAGACAAGAATGTAGTGTGACCAATCCCTCTCTGTAGCTGACCAGACTTCGGCGATCCTACCTGGGGATCCAAGGACAGAATAGACTAGTGTGACCTTCGCTTTACATATTGTTTCATTACTATATTATCACTGTAATTTCATTGTCATCGCTACAATTATGGTTTAGTGAGTTTTCTGCTCTTGATATGGCTATATCATATATTTAATTGTCGTGGGTTACTTCGGGATATATATGATAACATTCTCCTACCCTTTTTTTTTTAGTCTGCCATCGTTATGAGATTACTTTTTAGCTGGACTTTGAGTTTAAGGTGCCTCACAGAGAAGAGTTGGGAATCACCGCTGTAGAAATCTGATAACATCAACTATCATTTTCAGTGAGGCTTCTCAAGATATGTAAGATCACATTCTTCTAAATCTCAAATTTGGTCTTTTCCTGTAGTTATCAGACAAATCTTTTGCTACATTCGGTTGGTCGTCCCTTATATCTATATGCTAATAGCATTTTACCTCCATAGCTGAAAGCTGTATATACAAGTCTACATCGTACAATGTATAGTTTGAGGGTGCCAAGAGTTTATGAATTTCAGTCTTATCTTAGAATCAGAGTTCAGGTTAAAGTGTCAACAGATGAATGATGCGACTTTTTTTTCTAAAGTTTGTGTTAAAATAATAACGTGATCATAAAAACTCATAAACATGATATGAGAATGACTGACGATAACTACATTATACTGAGGTAAAGTAGTAGCCAGCATAGCACAGTCATATCATAATCAACCGAAGATGAAGTATTTCCATAGAAAAGGACGAAAACGAGATCACAGTTGCTGACTGATGTGGAATTATGAATGGAATGGACAGTTGACAATGTTTAGTTTTTCTTGGGCTGCATGGATCATCTGGCTTAGAGAAAGTCTAGATTGAAGTTGTCGATATTGTCATTAATATTATATTACCATCATCGTTATCACTTGCTATTAATACTATCATTATCAATTATTATTAGTACTTTAACTTATCACTGTAATATTTCTGATAATTACAATTATAATACAGTCAGCTGTATGATAAGAAACCCCATATAAAACAACGGTAGGTAAAATGGTAATGAATATTTAGGAAATTCTGTTATACATATATTCTAGAACTCCTTTTTCACCCTCGCTAAGCCATACATTTTTTTTTTCATTTACTATTGATTAGAACAATATTTCTTTCCACCTGTTTGACAACTAAATCTACAATTTTGATGACTGCATTGACTTGTCAAGTAAAAAACAAAGTATCAAGCAAATATTTACAGAAATACTACAAAATGTCACCACTGAATGCTCCTTTCCTTTGATTATATGCCAAATCTCCAGCATATTTCCATATGAATTGCCGTTGCACAGTTACACAGGCTTGCTTTCTCTTTTAGGTCACTTTGCTGCGCTCGTTGAGTAAATTGTGGATATTTTTTTATTAACCTTTTAGCTTTGAAAAGTTGGCTGTAAAAGCTTGTTCCTGCGTGTCTCATTTCTCATTTCTAGCAACGTCAGAAATCATGATTTCATTGTTGCTGTTACATTATGATAATCGCTAATGCCCTAAGATAAAGCATTGAACAATATTTAATATTTTTCTATTTTTTCTAATCGTAATTTTAAACTGATAACTATAATGATGGTGGAAATAGTAATAATAAAGTTAATGACAAAACTAACGATGACACTAAGCAGTACACACACTAACACCAACGCCGCTCTCTGTGCTTATTTTGTCTCCACAACATAGTAATATCCTCAGTAATTACGTTTCTTGTGAGCCTCCAGTCATAGACATGAAGATACAAAAATGGCTTCATGCTTAATGTAGTTCATATTTTATTATGAAACGACACTCTGTATATGCTAGTTTATTAACTTATGTATACACAATTTAGAGAGAATACTAATGAAACGAAATAATATCTAAGCATACTGGGGAGAGGGTGTATAAGGGCGTGGCGTGGCATCACCCTCGTAAGTGACATCGGCCACGTAACCGGAGTTGCCGTTGACAGTGTAAGTTACTCTCTGAAGACGACCGTCAGGAAGTAGGACGTAGTAGGAACCCTGAGTGTTGGGGCCATCTCGGGCCTCCTGATGACCGAAGTCGTTGCCAGATGGTGGGTCGTTGACGGCGTAGTTGAAGTCGTACTTGGCGGGTGCTGAAGATTGCGTTGTTACGCCATATCCATAGGACGGTGTGTTCTGAGGGCGGGCGAGGGCAACGGCCACAAGGACGGCGAGTGTAATTACCTACAATATGGGAATATATTTTACAATGTAGCTTAAAAAATTTAGATATAATCTCCAGAATTTGTATATGTTTGAACTTCAAACAAAAGGTGTATCCTTTACAGAAGCATTCACAGTGACATCTCTGCCACGTAAAATTGTCTTTTGGCTTCTCACCTTAAGTGCCATGCTGCTTGACGATGATAGAATATCTGATGTAGTGAGTGCGGGTGAATCTGTTTAAATAGACAGAGCAAGTAAAGCTCCTCCCTAATGATAAGTATGAAAAATGCTGTTGTGGGTGGAGCGATGCATTAAAACTTTCCCCCTTGATATTTGTAACCAGAAAAGTTAAAGGCCTAATTGTGAATTTTCACAACACACTCAAACATGTATATATATACAAAATATATTCATATATAATATGTATATATACACACATACACATAAACATATATGTAGGTACACATGCAATTATGTGTGTGTAACTATATAATTATGTATGCAAATACAGAGAAAATGAATAAGAAAAATTTATTTATTGGCATTAATCATTATCATCTTTAAAACAATTAATAAAATGATAAGGATAAAGATAATAATAATGGTAACAATATTGTTATTTATTGTTTTGTTACCATATCATCACTGTAATTTCATTGCCATCACTACCATTATCAAGTTGGTTCAGTGAGTGTTCTGCTCTTGATGTGGTCACATCGTATATTCAATTTTTGTGGTTTCTTCGGGACATATATGATAACATTCTTCCATCTTTTTCTTTCGGTCTGTCATCGTTATGAGATTACTTTTTAGCTGTCTTTGGCTGGTCTTCCTCTTGTGCCGATACCTACAGGAGGTACCTTTACAATTAGTCCTAGAGATTCTTTATTACTTTTCTCGCTAAACCCTGAGATAATTTTTTTTCACCAAAGAAAGCATTTTCTTGCGTCGCTCTCTTTCATCTGGTAATTATGTTTGTCATTTGTGTTTCTTTTGTTTCGATTTCCAGTAATTCTTGGAATGGGTGAAGATGTACTTTGCTGGAAAGATAAATTCGAAAGACGTGGGGGCTAGTGGTAAACAAAAGGACTAAGAAGAGTTGGGAACCACTGCTGTAGATATCTGATAACATCAACTATCATTTTCAGTGAGGCTTCTCAACATATGTAAGATCACATTCTTCTGAATCTCAATTTTCGTCTTTCCTTGTAGTTATCAGACAAATCTTTTGCTACGTTCGGTTGGTCGTCCCTTATATCTACATGCTAATAGCCTTTTACCTCCATTGCTGAAATCTGCATATAGAGGTCTACATCGTACAGTGTGGAATTTGTGGGTGCCAAGAGTTTAATTATACATTTCAGTATTATCTTAGAATCAAAGTTCAGATTAAATTGTCAACAGATGAATGATGCTACGTTTTCTTCTAAAGTTTATGTTAAATTTATAACGGAGCATAAAGAATTTATAAGCAATGATATTACAATGAATGACATAACTAATTATTACGAGGTAAAGCAGTAGCGAGCATAGGCACAATGATATAATTAACACGAAGTGAAGTACTTTTTCAATAAGAAAAGGACGAAACGTTGATCACAGTTGCTGACTGATGTGGAAGTATGAATGGAATGGACAGATGACGATGTTTAGTTATTCTTGGGCTCAAGAATAGACAGCTCAGATTGAAGTTGTCGATGGCGTTACTATTGTTAATATAGTATCACCATCGTTATCAATGACTGTATTTACTATTAATACTCTCATTATCAATCATTATCTCTACTTCAACTTATCACTGAATATTTCTGATAATTACAATTATAATACAGTCAGCTACATGATAAGAAAATCATAATAATAGTAAATAAGATGGTAATGAATATTTAGGAAATATTGCTATACCTATATTCCACAACTTCTCCCCCTCGTTAAGCCATAAATTTTTTTTTGTTTTTTTATTTACTACGATTAGGAACACTTATATTATATATATATAATATATATATATATATATATATATATATATATGTATATATATATATATATTTTTTTTACACCTGTTTGACAACTAAATCTACACTTTTGATTACTGCAATGACTTGGCTAGTAAAATACGAAGTGAATATTTGTCAGGCAAATATTTACTTCTTTGGCTTTGTTAAGCCATACATTGTTTTTTAAAATTTACTATCGATTAGAACAATATATATATATATATATATATATATATATATATATATATATATATTTTACGCCTGTTTGACAACTAAATCTACACTTTTGATTACTGCAATGGTTCGAAGTGAATATTTATCAAGCAAATATATACAAAAATACTACAATCTTTCGCTATTGAATGCCCACTTCCTTTGATTATATGCCGAATCTCCAGCATATTTCTATATGAATTGCCGTTTCACAGTTACACAGGCTTACTTAGTCCACTGTGCTGCAGTCATTGAGTAACTTATGGATATTTTTTATCAACCTTTTAGCTTTGAAAAATTGGTTGCGAAAGCTTATTCCTGAGTGTCTCTTTCATCTCCCATTCTAGAAATGACAAGAATCATGATTTCATTATTGCTGTTATATTATGATGATCGCTAATACCGTAAGATAAAGTACTGAACAGTATTAAATGTTTTCTTAATTTGTCAGTAATTATCATAGATGGTATTTGGTGTGTGGATCATACTATATGTACACTGTAATTATATTAATCTTAATTTTATACTGATAGCTATAATGCTAGTGGATATAATGATAATAAGGATAATAAGATTAAGAACATTACAATAGCACTAAGCTGTACACAAATCAACACCAACGCCTCTGTCCGTGCTCATGTGGTTTCTACGGCATATTAATATTCTCAATAATTACATCTCTTGTAATCCTTCAGTCACAGACTTGCAGATACAAAAATGCCTTCATACTTAATGTAGTTCTTATGTTATGAAACAACGCTATGCATATGCTAGTTTATTAATTTATATATACAGAATTTAAGGACGCTATTATTGAAACGAAATCTTTAAGCATACTGGGGAGCGGGTGTATAGGGGCGTGGTGTCGCATCACCCTCGTAAGTGGACATCGGCCACGTAATCCAGAATCACCGTTTCACATTGTAGGTGAACCTCTGAATTCGACCCGTCGGGAAGGAGAACGTAAGTAGGAACCCCTGAGTGTTGGGGCATCTCGGCCTCCTGATGGCCTAAGTCGTTGCCAGATGGTGGGTCGTTGACAGCGTAGTTGAAGTGCTCGTATTTGGCGGGGATAAGGAGGGCGTGTACACCATATCCATAGGACGGCGTTGTGACACCATAGCTATAGGATGGCTGTGTTTTCAGGGCGGGAGAGGGCAACGGCCACAAACAGCGGAGAGTTTTTAATTGCCTACAAAATCGGGAAGTTTAACACAGTGATGAGAAACATTAAAATATCACTTATTCTCAGTCTAATACAAATAAAATTTATGCCGATTTTATATAGGTGAACTCAAACAAAAGCGTATTGATGACACACGTTATTCACTATAACGTCTCAACCCACATTAATCACCTTTTACATCTCACTTAAGTGTCAGGTTGTTATGATGGTGGGGAATGTTTGATGAAGTGAGAATGCTTTCATCTGTTTATATAGATGAAGCAAGGAAAGATACTCCCAAATGATGAGGTGAAGAGCGCTTTTGTGGGGCGGTGAGCGATGTATTACCTTTTCTCTTGATATTTACAAACCTCATAATTAGAGGCCTAAGTGTGATTTTCTTCGCAGGTACACACTTTACTTTGTTCTGTCATGTACACCACACGGCGGTTTACACATAGATATGTATGTGAATACGTATATATGGGTAATTGTATATTCGCATTGTATGCATACATATATAACCATATACACATGGACACGCACACACACACACACACACACGCACACATATATATATATTTATATATATACATACATACATATATACATACACATATATATGTGTGTGTGTGTGTATTTTTATGTATGCATATATTTGTCTATATTATGTATACATATATGTTAATATATAATGTACATATATGCATATATGTATATATTTATGTATATATATATATGTACAATAGAAAAAATCCAGCAAAATCCTTGAATATCTATTCTGAAAAAGAAGAAAATGTATATCTATTTTGGACCTTGAGTAATGGTGATATCACTATCATATCAATAACAAATGATATGGATAATAATAACAGAGATAAAGGTAAGAATAACAAATGAACACAACAATGACGACAATGATACCGATTATTATTTCCCAATTATACTATTATTACGGCCATTTCGAACATACCACCACTATAGGTCTATCCTAAACCCTTAGCTGAATTTCCATACAATAAATACTTTCTGATTAATGGGTATATTTTAGATTTTAAATAGTTGGTGACACCAAATGTGTCTCCTCAGGATGTTCTCTTTTCGTAGTTATCAGATAATTAAATTTTTTGTTAGCTCTAGGCTGTCTGCCTAGAGTCCTTGTACCTGTAAAAACTACCTTTACATTCTAAACCACAACATAGAAAGTAGCAGTCTTGCCCTGGTCTTTTGACTGTTCACGGGATTTGTCTAACAAGTGAAATCTAAAGAGTAAAGTAGGAACCCTGAGTGTTGGGGCCATCTCGAGCCTCCTGATGACCGAAGTCGTTACCAGCTGGTGGGTCGTTGACGGCGTAGTTGAAATCGTACTTAGCAAGTGCTGAAGAGGGCGTTGAGGCACCATAGCCATAAGACGGTGTGTTTTCGGGCGAAGTGTAATCACTTTTATTGTCAGAAAAGTTTTAGCAAAGACAAAATGCAAGAGTAACATTTTATGTTACCTAGAAATAGTTTTAGTACATTTGTCATATGCTTAAATCCAAAAAGAAAGGCGAATGCTTGATATACAAATTCACTATTACATTCTCTACCACGGATATTTTTCTTCTCGCATATCGCCTGAAGTACCATAGTGCGTGGACAGAATAACGCAACGGGAATGTTTCTATCTGTAGAGCAAATAAAGCTCCCTAGCGATGAGCATAAAGAGTCCCAATTGTGGGTTTTCATCACATATACTGTATCTGTTATACAGGTGTTCACACACACACACACACACACACATATATGCACTTACGTATGTATATTAATATTTATATAATATGTAGTTCCAGTAAATTTTATATTGTATATCATATAATAAAAACATAAATAATTCATCCACAGAAATGAAATATTTTCTAAGGCTCTAGAATATATTTTCTGAAAAACTGAAAAAAGAAGAACAAGAAATGTTAATTCATTTACATTAACCATGATCATCATGATGCCAATCATCACTATCAAAGTAATAATTATGATAAAATAATAAAATAACTGTAAAGATAATAATACTGGTAAAAATATTGTTACTGTTACTACACATATTTGCAGATTATCAATTGTTTCATTACTATATCATCACTGTAATTCAATTGTCATCACTACCAGTGTCTAGTTGCTATACATCATTCATTCTCCATTCATTCTATACATTCTCCTACCCTTTTATTTCGGTCTCTCCTCGTTGTTATGAGATGGATGGTCTTCCTCTTGTCCTGATACCTGCAGGAACTATTTTTACAGTTAGTCCTAGTGATTATTTATTACCTTTCTCGATAAATCCTGACATTAAAGCACTGTATTTTTTTCACTACAGCATGCAATGACAATTTTCCCCCGCTTAGTAATAATCAAAGCTCATCTCCCAATATGTGCTAGTCATTGTTCTATTGGTGACATTTTCGGTAATACTACAAATAATCGATACAATAAAGTTCTTTCGGATCATGACTAAATCTCGAACCTCCTGCATATTAAGAATTCTCGTTTCTTTAAGTATGTCAGCAAGCCTGTTCCTTTTGATGTAGGCTGCTTTACTCGTTTGCCTAATTATGGATACTGTCATCAGGCTTTTTGCATTTTCTGCAGGTACTGTTCTTCTATGCTTTGTCGATTTTGGTTTTGTTAGTCTCCTTTTCTGGCTTTCAGTATTTCTTAAGTATTTCCATGTCTCAACTCTAGCAATCTCGATCAGTTATTGTTGTTGTTGTTGCTGTTATTATCAATCATTATCATCATCATTATAATAATATTATTATTATCAGTAATTTTCCTAAAGAAAACAAAACACACACAAAAAAAATTAAAAGGGATACCGCTAACGATCATAAAAGTAAAAACAACGATGACAAAAAACGCCCACCAACGCCCACTTCTCTCTCTGCCTCATTCTATATCACTTTCCCTTCCTTTCTCACACAAATGAACACAGAAATGGCAATTTACTTAATTGGAATCCATAGTATATAAAACAATGCCACTGATATATTCGTTTATTAATTTAGGTAAACATAAACTATGGACATTATTAAATGAATTATACTCTGCCTAAGCATATTGAGGGACGGGTGTATAGGGGCGTTGCGTTGAGGGGTACTGGGCTTCACCCTCGTAGGTGACTTCGGCCACGTATCCAGAATCACCGTTGACAGTGTAGGTGACCCTCTGAAGACGCCCGTCAGGAAGTAGGACAAAGTAGGATCCCTGGGTGTTAGGGCCATCTCGGGCCTCCTGATGACCGAAGTCGTTGCCAGATGGTGGGTCGTTGACAGCGTAATTGAAGTCGTATTTGGCAGGTCCTGAAGAAGGCGTTGTTGCGCCATAACCATAAGCCGGTATGTTCTCAGGGCGGGCGAGGGCAACGGCCACAAGAACGAGAAATGCAGTTACCTACGATATCGAAAATGTTTAATCTATGTCATATATATATATATATATATATATATATATATATATATATATATATATATATATATATATATATATCATAAATACGACATTATACATAAACTAGAATAAGTGCCTCCTGCTTATGGCTGAGCCTTTAACAGTAAGCACATCCTTGACACACATAATGACATTCACTACCGCGTAATTTTGTCTTCTCGCATCTCACCTTAAATGTCATCGTGTGTGATAATAGAATATCTGACACAGTGAGTGATTCCATCTGTTTATATACTTGGAGCACGTAAAGCTCCTCCCTAATGATGAGCATGAAAATATTACTGAAGGCGAACAAGGAAATATCTTGTTTTCATTATACATATGGAAAGAAGTTTCAGGTATATGTATATATATATATATTTATATATATATATATATATATATATATATATATATATATATATATATATATATATATATGTATGTATGTGTGTGTGTAAGTATAATAGATATATATTGTAAATATGTTACATACATAAACTATATATATATATATATATATATATATATATATATATATATATATATATATATATATAGAGAGAGAGAGAGAGAGAGAGAGAGAGAGAGAGAGAGAGATGCATACAGTATATGTATGTATGCATACATATATGAATACATAGCTTTAGACCGCGATCGGTCATCGGTATGTTTCCTGTGCACTGCCTATAAATAATAGGAAAAATTTAAAGACCAAAATACATATACACTAATGCCACAGTGTACGGAGTGTTAACACAAGTAAATACATGACGATTCATGTGCATTACAGCATATTGGCGTTCTTCAAACACACACACACACACAGTGGACTTCCCTATCTTTTTGTGTGTATAAGTGTGTATACAGATATAAGTATATGCATATACATTTTTATCTATAAAGTATATATACATATCTATCAATGTATTTATATATACATATATATATATATATATATATATATATATATATATATATATATATATATATAACATGCATACATACAAACACACGTGTGTGTGTGTGTGTCTGTTTTACACACACATATGTATGTGTATGTGTGAAAATAATGAAAATAAGATTTCACAACAGAAAGTGCGTTTAAATTATGAAGCAGCAACAGTGCTTACAAATATCAAGGTGTCTGTGTTTTACACACACATATGTATGTGTATGTGTGAAAATAATGAAAATAAGATTTCTTAACAGAAAGTGGGTTTAAATTATGAAGCAGCAACAGTGCTTACAAATATCAAGGTGACCATTAAATAAACCGCTCCGCCCACAACACCCACCATGCTCATCATTAAGGAGGAGCTTCACACCTTACAGTATATAAACAGATAGAAAGGATCTCACTGCATCACATATTGTCTGATCACACACCATGGCATATAAGGTGAGATGCAAGAGGACAGATCTTGCTTACAATTTAGTCATATATCCAATTCACTTTTTATTATCATCATTATTACGTTTCTGTACTTTCTGTTAAAACATTCTCGATACTGCAGGTAATTGCACTCGCCGCCCTAGTGGCCGTTGCCCTCGCCCGTCCTCAGAACACACCGGCCTATGGTTATGGCGCCACAACGCCCTCTTCAGCACCTGCCAAGTATGACTTCAACTACGCCGTCAACGACCCACCGTCTGGCAACGACTTTGGCCATCAGGAGGCTCGAGATGGCCCTAACACTCAGGGTTCCTATTACGTCCTCCTTCCCGACGGTCGTCTTCAGAGGGTCACTTACACTGTGAACGGTGATTCTGGCTACTTGGCTGAGGTCACCTACGAGGGAGAGGCCCAGTACCCTTCTACACCACGCCCTTATACACCCGCCCCTCAATATGCTTAAACGCAATGTTTTAATAACCTCTGTATATATTATTTAGTAAACTTGAACATCGGTGACATTCTTTAATATCTTTTTACTAATGACAGATGTATGTGACTATCATTATTATGTGTTCATTATCAAGCTACGAGCTTTAAAAACAACACTCACTAAATTTATAAACGAGCCTTTCCTACATTTCAAAGGCTTCAACAGGTTCTTTCTACTCTAGGTATAACCCTAATTAGGCATGGTAAATATATAAAGGCACACTCCATTGACATTTAGTTAATATAATGTGGCTAGATATAAAACAGAATTAATTTAGTGATATACAGTCTTTGAAAACTATACATTATAGTACATATCAGGAAAATCAACCCTTTTCCTGAACCTAGAGCTAGAACACTCACTGTCACATAATCTGATTCCATTTCTTTTCATTTGTCAAGTGCTTTGATATCGCTTGCTATAGCTACATGTTTTTGTTTGGCAAGACCATCAGTAAGAAAATTAATAAGTTCATATAGAGGAACTTCTGCCTAAATTTTGATTTGTGATAAACGGAAACTAAAATACCCGAACTTTAATGCATAATAAATCCGTTGTCAACACAAGCAACATAGTCTAGGTCTGTGGTTCCCAGACTGTTTACACACACGACCCGGTTCTCAAACCTCCACATTCGCGACTCCCTAACATCGGCTGGTGCATTTATGATTTCCGAATTATATGTTTTGGCGGAAAGATTTTTTTATTTTATTTATTTTTTTCTTTATTGACATGTAATATAGTATTCCACAGAAGCATGACTCTTCAGTACATTTAACATGAATATACGAATTCCTGGCACAGAGGCCTACAATATTTCCTCACGACCCCCCAGGGGATAGAGACCCACCTATAAAAAGCCTGTGACACAGGCTACTGTGTTTTTTAACGAAGGCTAGGAGGTGAGGCACTGGCCCTGTTCCTCATCAGTAACAAAAGTTACTATGTCGTCACTGTGACTGTCCTGTTTTCTGAAGTCATTCCCAGATGTCTGACGGTAGATTGATTTTATTATTTAAAATTATCTGCCTCGTCAATAAGCTAAGGTCATAACCGGCGAATGCCACCAAAGTCATACTTGGAGGGAAACAGTAGTCGGTGTGAAAGCAGAATAATATCTTTCTGAAAAAGGGAAAGCAGAAATAGAATGGCAGTCAAATTTCTCGCAAGTGATGTCAGTTCCAATAGAGCGATACAATATTTTATAGGGGAGAGAGCGAATCTGTTTTAAAACTGAATCATAGAGTTGCCAGCTGAATGTGCATTGTGGTACACTGGAGAATTTCAAATATATACGTATCATACACATATATACATGTATGTATACACATATATACACACATATGTATATGTGAGTTTATGTGCATACCTCTCATTGTCTTCATATATATATTTATATCTATATATATGTATGTATGTATATGTGTGTGTGTTTGCTTTTGTGTTTTTGTGTTCGTGTCTACATACACACACCTATGAACATTATATATACACACACACATATATATATAGTGTATATTTCCACTGTGAACTGTGTTATTTACTTGCAGATCTATTTGTATGCATATATCTATATCTATCTATCTATCTATCTATCTGTATATATATATATATATATATATATATATATATAGAGAGAGAGAGAGAGAGAGAGAGAGAGAAAGAGAAAGAGAAAGAGAAAGAGAAAGAGAAAGAGAAAGAGAGAGAGAGAGATTTGTTTATGCGTGTTTGTGTGTATACATCTCTCTCTCTCTCCACACACACACACACACACACACACACACACACATATCAAATAAGTCATTTATTTGTGCAATAAGGGCCTAAATAATAAACCACAGCGCTTAGAAATATCAAGGTGACCGGTGATACTATGCTCCGCCCACAACACTCTCCATGCTCATCTTCAGGGAGGAGTTTTGTTTGCTCCAAGTATATAAACAGATGGAATCACTCTTACTACATCATACATTCTATCATTAGACACCATGACATTTAAGGTGCCAGAGGACAGATTTATGTGTGAAGAAAGTGCCTTTTGCTGACGCTCTAGTCATATAATTTACAAACATTTTTATTCTTCTAAATTACGTCATTGTACTTTCCATATTGCAGGTAATTGCGCTCGCCACCCTTGTGGCCGTTGCCCTTGCCCGTCCTCAGAACACGCCGGCCTATGGCTATGGCGCCACAACGCCCTCTTCAGCACCTGCCAAGTATGACTTCAATTACGCCGTCAACGACCCACCATCTGGCAACGACTTCGGTCATCAGGAGGCCCGAGATGGCCCTAACACTCAGGGTTCTTATTTCGTCCTCCTGCCCGACGGTCGTCTTCAGAGGGTCACCTACAATGTGAACGGAAATTCTGGCTACGTGGCCGAGGTCTCCTACGAAGGTGAGCCCTCTACGCAACGTCCTTATACACCCGCTCCTCAGTATGGGTAGATACATATAATCTACGATATATTGTTTAATAAAGCAGCACATCGATGGCGTTCTTAAATATCTTTATAGTGTGTTTGTGTGCGCAGAATTGTTTCTGTTTTGTATATATATACATATATATACACATATACATACACATATTTACACGAGTATATATATATACACACACGAATATATATTTATATATATACACACACACAGGAGTATATATATATATATATATATATATATATATATATATATATATATATATATATATATATATGTATGTATGTATAGACACACACGAGTATATATATATATATATATATATATATATATATATATATATACATATACATTTATACATATATATACATACTTTAGTACATATGTATATGTACTAAATATTATTCATATATATTCATGTCTACTATATATCAAACAAAAACACATTCATATATGTGTGTGTAAAATTTTAGGCCAAACTAAGTCAAATCACAGAAATCAAACCAGAAAAAAATCTACAATACAACATTCCGATACAACATGCCACGAAAGAAAACAAACAAACAAAACAGATTAGCTGGCTGAGAACCTGAAATAAATTTCGAGAAATGTGATTGGCACTCTTCAGATCCCCATTCAGAAAGCCATTACCCAGTTATGGAAGTCATCAATGACCCAGAGAATAATGGACACCTCATAATTAGGATGATAATGAAGATAATAGTAATACTACCAATAAGCAATAACAACAAGAACAACAGCAACAAAAATCAATATCAGTGATGAGAACATTGTTAGTACTCACACAATATTGGCAAAAAATAACGGCATCACTAAGTACAACGATATCGACAGCAATGACCATAATAAAAGTTAGGACGATGGTAGGGATTGTATTACCAATGACTTATGATATAATCACTATTAATAGATTTTATATTTCTTATATTTTTAAGTGCTACAAACAAACTTTTTTTTTCGTCGGTATAGTGTCTATTGGTGCAGGTAATTAGTGAAAGCAAAACTAAAATTTCAATTTTGTTGATTACTGATATTGGTCTCAGAACCTATATCTTAAAAGCCTCTCTTGATATATTTAATTATTTATTTATTTTATAATTATTATTATTTTTTTTTTTGCTGTTGCTGTGTCCTGATTATGCACATATGTATATAAATTTCCTGTTTTTTTCTGTTTACAATAAGCTTTTCACTTCTGGTTTCAGTTACTTGAATTGTCTTAAACGAAGGCCAAAAATAAGCTGAAAATATTACTCTTAAGACATCTTTAACACTTGATTATCATCATTGTTAACCATATTCTTATGATTTTGATTAGTCTGATCATGACGCATGTGAACTCTTGATTTTAAAAAATCAGTAAGTTTTATTTTTCAATAAAAAAAGAAAAGAAAGAAAGAAAGAAAAATGCATAAACAAACAAGCACATACCAATCTTCATTGTGTTATCCCTATAAAGATATCAGTCATAAATGTGCTAGTTTATTAAACGATAAATACTCAGATTATACAACGTGGCTACTAAAACAAACTGTATCTACGCATACTGAGGGGCGGGTGTATAGGGGCGTGGTGTGGCCTCTCCCTCGTAGGTGACCTCGGCCAAGTAGCCAGAATCACCGTTCACATTGTAGGTGACCCTCTGAAGCCGACCGTCGGGAAGGAGGACAAAGTAGGAACCCTGAGTATTAGGGCCATCTCGGGCTACCTGATGGCCGAAATCGTTGCCAGACGGTGGGTCGTTAACACCGTAGTAGAAATCGTACTTGGCAGGTGCTGAAGAGGGCGTTGCGGCGCCATAGTCATAAGCCGGTGTGTATTGAGGACGGCAAGGGCAATGGCCACAAGGGTAGCGTATCTCCTGCATGATTCTCTACGAATTCTTGCCTGTGTTTTTGTTTCCTTATAGGCTGACTTTCAGAACTGGCTGAGGTGATGCTTTCATCAAACTTGTTCGCTGTTCCTGACTTTGAAGAATTTAGATCTGATAGTGTTTTTGAGGTAAAGTGTTAAGTTCTGTTGTTTCCAAA